>NW_028258139.1:7695454-7846969 GCF_053883595.1 Heterocephalus glaber | reverse complement strand
GAACTCTCATACATTCCTTGTGGTAATGCAAAAATAGTATACATACTTTGGAAAGCATTTTGGCAGTTTCTTATAAAGTTAAGGATATACTTATTTTATGACTGAACAGTCATAAAGTCAGGTTTTTACTCCGCTGACCTGAAAAAAATTTTATTTGGAGAGAGAAATCAGCTTTTAAAATAAGTTTCAGGGCCAGGGATTTAGCTTAGTGGTTCCGCCACCTGCCTCGCAAGTGCAAGGACCCGAGTTCGATCCCTGGTACCAAAAATAAATAAATTAAGTAAGTTTCAAAGTTTGGTTTATATATATATATTTTTGACATCTTCTGCTTGACTTTATTTAAAACTAACCTTTTGAATATTAGTAGAATGAAATTATATGATAATGTTGAAAGAATAGCTTTTAAAATATAATTTCAGAATCCTTTAAACATTTTACTTTTTTTTTTTTTTTTTTTTACTGGGGATGGAACTCAGGACCTTGCGCTTGTGCGGCAGCTACCAGAACCACTGAGCTAAATCCCCGGTACATTTTACTCTTTTAAAAAATAATTTGACTATGTACTTCATGTGTTTATCTAGAATCTAGGCCACAAAAATATCAATAGCAGAGTATGTTTGTATGCTAATTTGCATTGGCCTAGACAGTGGGTATGTATTGCTATAGGATGAAAGATTTGATTTCTTTTTTAACTTTTAAACAGTGAAAATGGGAAGAATTAAGACCGAAAACCATAGGTTTTGAGGGTGAAAGGAAAGCCTAAACTTTGTCATTTCTGTGGTGACTTCTGCCATTATGGACTGCTAAATAAATGTCTGTGGTTTGAATCTTATTCCCTCTAAAGCTCTGGGACTCATGTAGGATTTCCCAGAGTAGAAGGAGATTGTGAACTACTTTTTTAAGGTTAGAGAATACATTGTCCTATGTTATTTATTTATTTTTGTACCAGAGATCGAACTCAGGACCTTGCACTTTCGAGGTGCGATGCCACTGAGCTAAATCCCCGGCCCTGTCCTATGTTATAATAAGGATGGCATTTTGTGAGGCCTGGAACTTGGAGTAGGAGAAAATGAAGGTGGTAAAACTAATGGAAAAGATTAGTATCTTTTCTGAAGGTATATAGACACCCTATAAGCTTATCTATGCCAAATTGTATTTTCCTTGTCGTCACATTTGCATCTTAACTTTCTGACTGACTTAACCTGAATGGGAATGATATAACTTTATTACCTGTTACCTGCTCAAACTGCGTGGCATGACAGGTTGAACTGTAGCCCATATTTTTCTTTAAGGCTTTCCACAGAAGTGAGTCAACACATTGTTTCTGCCTTTTCTTGCTGTCCCTCCCTAATACCTCAGCTTAGGGTGCTTTGGAATTTTCCAGGTGAAGTGTTGGAGGAGTAACAGCACATGAGGGGGCACAGAGCATGGATTTAGTGTGCTTGGGAGAAGGTTGAAGTGCTTGTTCAGAGAAGTGCTGCAAGTGATCTAAAATGGAGTGAGAATACAAAAAATTGTCTGAAATAAATAATGTACCACATTTCTAAATTTTATTATATTTAAATGTCTTTTTTGTATCATATTTCAAATCTATTTGAAATATATACTGAGATTCTTTTTAGTGTGGATTTCAACACGTGTGTTTGTGTCTGTGTGTATGTGTCTGTGTGTGTGTGCTTGTGCCAAGAACACAGTGTTCTGTTAAGTCATTCAGTGACAAAGATTGTTGGCTTGCTGCCAACCAGGGTTAAGTTCATTCAAATAAGTTTCAGGGTAGATTCTGACTGACTGAGGAATGTCCTTCTTGTCTGTTAGGTGGGACTGGGGAATTAGTTATTTTAAAACAAGCTTGTTGGGCTGGGGATTTAGCTCAATGGTGCCACTGCCTGCCTTGCAAGCAGAAGGTTCTGTTGTGCCCAGATTATGAAGTCCCAAAGACCACCAGGAGGCCGTTTCCGATGTAAGCACACGAGGGTCATTTATTCAAGCTTAAGCAGGGACTCTCAATTGTCACCGACACAGCAGATCAAGATTGAGAGCCCCGAGTTCCAAATTAGCAGGGTTTTTATTGAGACTACAGCAAGCTTCAGTCATTAGCAGCCATATGATTGGTTAACATTTAGCAAGTATGAAGTGTAGAATTTTGATTGGCTAGGCTCATTGGGGGTTGAAGGGGATTACGTATAGGTTTTTACAAGAAAAATGGGGACAAAGGTTAGTGGTCTACTGTCACGTACTGATGGTCAGCAGACATCTTGACTCATGGTCATGACCACCTTATGTGGATAGTCAGCACGTTAACAGATTGTCCTATAGATAGTGGGCCCGGGACACTTGTTTCTAGGGCAAACAGATGGCTGAGTAATGAGCTTAGGAATCTTGAGTTACAGATCATGTCTTTTGTCCCAGATCAAGCACAAATTTGAGAGAACAAAGGAGACTGCTCCATTTTGGACAAAATGGAGTCATTCTGGTCCCACATTCCCCCCTTCTCATGATGCTATAGAGGACCAATCATGGGCCTCTGGGGGTTAATTCTATTAGGTCGGTGGGAACTGGCTGGTATTGAGACCTGAGTACTATCAACTGAACAGCGTTAATTTGTTCTCTGATGAATGAAACTAGTCTATTGAGTATACAAGGTCCAAAGGTTAACAGTAGTAACAGAATAAGCAAGGGGCCTAGGAATTAAACCAGGATTCAAACCAATTTTGAGCTTGTTCTCTCTCTCATTTTTGTTTGGCGATGTCTTTTTTAACTTTGGCCATAGATTTTTTGACCACCTCTGATTGATATACATAGAAACAACACTCTTTACCTAAGGCGACGCAGAGTCCTCCTAATATTGGTGTTAAAAGTACAGTTACCACTATCATGACCGTCGACGACGCAGCTTGAGTTTGAGAGGGTTGTCGTGTTCTTTGGACACCTGTCATGGTGGGATGAAGTCTTCTAGGATGGCGTGTGGATCCGTGGGGCGGACGTGGGTGTAGTGTACCCACGAGGCAATCTTGTCGACCTTGAGAGCGGTGGGCGTGGTCAGGACTGTGACATAGGGTCCTTTCTAATGAGGCTCAAGGTCTTTTTGTCGATGTCTCCAGACGAAGACCCAGTCTCGTACAGGGCTTTTAATTTAGGCCAGATGTCCTCATGTACACATTGGAGGCTTTTAAATAAAGTAGCAATTTTTGGTCATCAAATTCAACACGCACATCCGATTGAAGGTTGGGAACAATGGGAGGGGGAATTCTAAACATAATTTCAAAGGGAGTTAGTCCCATCTTATAGGGTGAGTTGCATACCCTATAGAGGGCAAAGGGAAGGAGAACCACCCAGTCACTGCCAGTCTCTAAGGCTAATTTAGTTAAGGTCTCTTTTGGGGTCCTGTTTATTCTCTCTATCTGTCCTGAACTCTGGGGTCTGTATGTATAATGTAATTTCCAATCTGCCCCAGTACCTGCGCTAAGCTTTGACTCACCTTGAAAATGAAGGTGGGTCCATTGCCTGTCCCTAGCATTACTGGGAAACCATACCTTGGTAGGATGTCTTCTAAAAGCTTTTTGGCCACAGCCTGTGCCGTTTCGTGCTTGGTGGGGAAAGCCTTTGTCCAGCCCAAGTCCTCATGCAGGGCTTTGTCAAAAATGGTGGGGGAGTTTTTAAATCCTTGAGGAAGTCGGGTCCAGGTCAGCTGTCTGTTGATGTCCTGTTCAGGGTCGCTTCATTCAAATGTGAAGATGTGTTGGCTTTTGGATGCCAGCGGAAGGCTCACGGAGGTCCTGTACTGGTTGATAGTCATCCAAGTGGGGTTTCCACACTGGCAACAAGGGGGTGTTCTAGGCTGATAGACAAGGCCTTAGAATCCCCTGCGCAAGCAACCTTCTGATGTGTGGAGTTATTTCCTTATGGGCTTCTAGGGGCATAGGGTATTGGCGGACCCGCACAGGGTCTGCTCCCGGTTTCATCTCTACAAACACTGGTGCTCTGTGCGCAGCCAGTCCCATTCCCCCGGTTTCCGCCCATGCTTGGGGGAACATGGTGAGCCATTGTTCCATGTCAGGATCAGGAGGGGCCCCTTTCTGATGTAGCAGATATTTATCTTTTAAGCTTATGGTTAACACCTGGATGGGCTTTCCCTCCTGATTAAGGACCTCTGTGCCTCTGGGCTGAAAATGAATTTGGGCTCTTAATTTAGTGAGCAAGTCTCTTCCCAATAAGGGATAGGGGCAGTCTGGTATAATCATGAATGAGTGGGTTACCCGGCCCACTCCCAAGTCCACTGTTCTTTGGGTAGTCCATGAATACTTTTTCATGCCTGTGGCTCCTTGAACCCAGGAGGTTTTATCAGAAACATGGCCATATGGTTCAAGTAGGACTGAATGTTGAGCCCCTGTATCCACTAGGAACTCGACAGGTTTCCCCTCCACTTTTAGGGTTACCCTGGGCTCGGGGAGGGGTGCCGAACCCCATCCCCCCTAATCACTCAGTTCATCCACAGCCAGGATAGGGGCCTTGGGGCGACCTTCCTGCTGTTTCTTTTTGGGACAATCCTTGGCCCAGTGACCTTTCTCTTTGCAACGAGCACATTGATTTTTCCCTAACTGGGGACGCTCTCTGCATCTCCCCTTGCTTTTTCCTTCCATCGCAATCTTTCTTAGTCTACGTTCACGTTCCTTTTGTTCACCCGCAGTGGCAGCCAGAAGGATCCGAGCTAAGTTTTGGGTCTGGCGGTCATCAGCTTTTTTCCATTTATCCTCTGCGATTTCTCTATTGTTATACACTTTCTCTGTCACTGTCACTAAGTCCTGAATACTTTTCTCTCCTAACCTGTCTACCTTCTGTAACTTTCTCTTAATGTCTGGCCCCACCTGGATGACAAAATGTATTATTACAGCTGCCTTTGTCTCAATTGCTTCTGGGTCCATAGGAGTATACCTGCAGAAGGCTTCCTGCATTCTCTCTGAGAAAGCAGCAGCAGGGCTTTCATCTAGTTTTTGTTGTACATCCCCTACCTTAGCCAAATTGGTGGGCTTCCATGCTGCCGCTTTGAGACCTCCCAGCAGAGCCTGGCGATAGACCCGGAGCCTCTCCTTACCTTCTGCTCTGTTGAAGTCCCAAGTGGGCCTGCTCATCAGGGGGTCCAGCTGCCCTTAATGGGAGGACGGTGGAATCTGCCGGCCCCGCCAGTGAGGCGCGCAGCGATTAGGGTGTTACGGGTGTTTTGGGCGGGGCCGTCTCCTCCCGCTGGGGCAGGCGCCTCCGCCTTGGCCGCCACCGGCCCTCTTTCTGTCCCCGCCAGCGGGAGTGGAGGAGTGGGGTGTGGGCGGTAGGGAGGGGGAAAGAGGAGATCTTCATCTGTTCCTCCTTGAAGAACTGGGTAAAGCAGCGCGGTTGGCTTGGTCTCGGTTTGCTTTTTGTTGTCACACCCTTTGGGAGTCTTTTCACAGGCTGTCAGGATTACCTTTGGCTGCTGTTTCTGTGGAGGCAAAAAGAGCTTAACCCATGGGGGTGGGTTATAGATTAGACATTCCCAAATGGCAATGTAGGGAACCTGGTCAGGATGAAGGATGGCCTTAGGAACTCTGTGTACAACCTGTAAATCAAAAGTTCCCTCGGGGGGCCATCCTACCCTAAGGGTGTGCCATTCTGAGCTACAGAGAGTGATGAACTTAGTCTTTTTAATTTCTAAACTTAGGTTATGAGCGTGCTCCCTGAGTTCTTTGAAATGGTCCTTCATGAGGGAAAGAGGGGTAGTCACAGTCTGTCCCATCGTCTCAGTCCAAGTCAACACAATAAACAGACAAACAAACACAACAGAAAAGCACAAGGCAAGACAAAACCGTCCTCCGCCCAATCGGAGGCAATGAAAATGGGACGACGGCCTCACGCTGTACTGCGGGAGCGACCCGCACTGTCCCCCCAGGAGTCTCACAGACTCGTATTCATGGGGCACTCCGTCCCCACCAGCGGAATCCGGAACGTCTTCCAGGATCCCGGGTCGGTGGCCTTCGCAGTGCGTCCGCCTAGACCGTCTGCCGACCTTCCCAGAAAATGGGCCCAGACTTTACAAACACAAAAAACACACTCACCAGCCGGCGTTGACCCTCCAGTACGGGGATCCTGAGGGTCTTGGGATCCCAGACGAGCCCCCAAATGTTGTGCCCAGATTACGAAGTCCCAAAGACCACCAGGAGGCCGTTTCCGATGTAAGCACACGAGGGTCATTTATTCAAGCTTAAGCAGGGACTCTCAATTGTCACCGACACAGCAGATCAAGATTGAGAGCCCCGAGTTCCAAATTAGCAGGGTTTTTATTGAGACTACAGCAAGCTTCAGTCATTAGCAGCCATATGATTGGTTAACATTTAGCAAGTATGAAGTGTAGAATTTTGATTGGCTAGGCTCATTGGGGGTTGAAGGGGATTACGTATAGGTTTTTACAAGAAAAATGGGGACAAAGGTTAGTGGTCTACTGTCACGTACTGATGGTCAGCAGACATCTTGACTCATGGTCATGACCACCTTATGTGGATAGTCAGCACGTTAACAGATTGTCCTATAGATAGTGGGCCCGGGACACTTGTTTCTAGGGCAAACAGATGGCTGAGTAATGAGCTTAGGAATCTTGAGTTACAGATCATGTCTTTTGTCCCAGATCAAGCACAAATTTGAGAGAACAAAGGAGACTGCTCCATTTTGGACAAAATGGAGTCATTCTGGTCCCACAGTTCCAAGTTCGATCCCTGGTACCAAAAACAAAATAAAAAAACAAATAAATAAAATACGCTTGATCTTAGCCAAAAGGCCGAGAAGTGATACAAACAAATAAAATAAAACAAGCTTGTTAATACTTTTGTTTTTCAGGATTATAATTTTTTTCTCTTTTAAGGCTTCACATACAAGTAGTACATGGATACAGATATCATATTCTTATCTACTTACTGACTTGCCATGCTTCAATTGGTAAAATAATAGCTGTCTTAACTATGCCAGATTAAAATCTACCACAGACCATATTGACTCTGCTGAATATTATCTTACACTTTTACCTTATACTTTTAAAGAAAAAATTCAGAAAGCATCTTTCACAGTCATGTGGATAAATTTAAAAATTGCAGGAAGTGTGTTAAAAGCAAGTAAAACGCAATGTTTGATAAGGAGTATATGCTTATGAAGATATGTCCGTTTTCAATATTTTATTTCTTCATTTATTGGAATGAATGGTTCTTTCATAGTTTCTTTTCTTTTCTTTTTTCATTTACCACCTCTTTTTCCAGCCACAGAAATGCACTGACTCTTGTGGATTAAAAATGCAATGGATACACAGAAGAAAGCCAAGGATTAGAGCTAATTATACTATTTATTTGGCATTTAGTGGTCTTGTCTGGAAATGGTACATATTTAAACAAATGTTTTCCAAAAATATTTAGTTTGCATATATGTGAGTGAATAAACATATGCTTTATAAGCTCACTAGACTCTCAGAAAATAACCTCTTTTTTTGGTACTGGGGATCAAACTCAGGACCTTGCGCTTTCGAGGTAGGAGGTGGAACCACTGAACTAAATCCCCAGCCTGATAACCTCTTTTGTTTAGGAGACAGGGTCTCACTATGTAGCCCAGGCTGGCTTCAACTTGAGGTGATCCTTCTGCCTTAGCCCCCCTAGTGCTGGGGTTACAGGTGTGCACCACCATGCCTGGCTGTAACCTTTTTTTTTTTTTTTTTTAAATTCACCGCAATATTTAACCAAGATAATAAGTGTGTTGATATTATGAAGATTTTTAAAGAAAGCTTGCCTTAGTGTCTGTTGGAATATATGATTTTTTGTTTTTGTTTTTGGCTACTGTCTGATAATATGCCTGTTTGTGATTGGTTATTGTCTGTCTTATACATCAGTGCCTTTCTAGCAGGCATTTGTGACTAGTTTACCAGTTATTTACAACCTAACCAGTGGATGGGTAACAGTCATAGGTCAGATTCCCAATAATGGAATGTTTATGTCTGGAAGCCTATTTTATGTCACAAAAAATGAATAAGTGAAGCAAATAAATCCCCAAGTATGTGCTTTTACAGATACATACTGAATGTTTAATCATTATTGAAAATCTAATATTAATATAATCATGGCTTTGGGGCTTTTTTGTTCTGTTTTGTTTTTTGAGACAGGGTCTCACTCACTATGTTGTTCAGGCTGGCTTTGAACTTGCCGCAATCCTTCTGCTTCAGCCACCTGAGTTCTGGGATTGTAGATGTGTGCCACTATGTGTGGCTTTTGGGGCCTTTTTTGGACTGGGATTCTTTTTATTTGTTTTTTTGGTTTTTATTTTTTATTAGTACATGTTTACTGTACATAATGATTACATTCCTTGTGGGGTGTTGGTCCATGTACATAACACATCTTAGTTCTTTCATTCCCTTCCCTTCTATTTCTTCCCTCCATCTCTTGGTTCTCTTCCCTATTGCAGAAAATCTATCTCTTGTTCGTATTTTCTATCTTTTATTTTGTTCTGTATTTATGTTTTGAGTTTCTCATGTAAAAGAAACCATGTGATATTTAAGCTTGTATATGTGATTTATTTCACTTAACATATGGTACTAAGGTGCATAGATTTTCCTACAAATGCCTTGTTTATCCTTCTTCATGGTAGAGTAGTATTGCATTGTACTGAATTGTGTATACGGATTCTTAAAGTTAAAGTCCAGTTATGTTTGAATGGAAGAAACTTTATTTTCCCATTAAATCTTTCTTTGACAAAAACAATTTGCCACTGCTCCAAGGACCCCTGAAGAATATTAAATATTTTAATGTATATTGGACACATAAGAATTTTTCATAAAACCTTTGTATGTGAAATACTGGAAGAGTTTTACTACTTCTTTCACCTCACTCTTCAAGTGGATCCTTTGCAGTTAGTTGAAAGTTGGGTTGATAAAAACCCAGAAAAGGAGAAATTCAGAGATTCCAACACAAAGATAAAATAAATGTTTAAGGAGTTGAAATGCTAATTACCCTGACATGATCTTTTAATATTGTGTACTTAAATTACACACTGTCCCCATAAATATGTACAAATAACAAAGGTGAATTTGGATACTGTATCATAATAGCACCCTTTCTACTTCCATAGTCCCTCTTATCATAACTGCTGGTAATCATTGCCTTGCTTAATTCTCTCTCCAATCAACTCAAGTTTCTTGAGGGCTGGGATCATCATGAATGAGGAAATTAGTGAGTGAGTATAGCAGAGACAAGACATGTAGATGGGCAATGGCAGGGATTTTTAAAACTGGTAGCAAAGACTAATATACTCATGAATTATTATGAGTTAAGTACCTATGATTAAAGCATGGCTCGATTTAAATTTTTTTGGTTCTCATGAAAATAAAAAAATTATTTTTGTATTTGGTGTCAGGGACTCGCTATGTAGTTCAGGCTGGCCTGAACTTGCCATGTAGCCTAGGCTGGCCTTTAACTCACAGCAGTCCTCCTGCCTCAGCCTTCTGAAGGCTGGGATTACAGGCAAGTGCCTCCATGCCTGGCAGGAAAATAAAATTGATGTTATATTTTAAAATTGATTTTTCTACTTTTATCAGGCAATTTTACTCCTAAAATGAGGGTGATACAATCAAGTTAAGGGATCACAAGCATAATTTCTGTCATAGGAGCATAATTTCTCAGAGTGGTCAACCATGATGAGACTTTCATATTATAGCTGAGAATACCTAGCTACATATGTCTCCTAATGTCATCAACATATTCAGTCATGAGAAAAAGGTTAAAAAATGATTCTCCACCTATTAGGTGAAATAACTGAAGAAATGAATATGTAGTAAACATGCATGATCACATAGTTTGGTCATTTGAAAACCTATTACCAGGCTTTTATATTATAATTAAACTTTAAGCAGACTGCTTATTAACAAAGCTAACATGTCCCATGGGTTGACTAAATGGCTGTGATTTGTATGACATATTTCCAGAAGAAATTTTAAATGGAAAACATAATTGAACAGACAGCACATTTGCAGTGGGTAGTGTCAGGGAGGGGGCTTTGCATCTGTTATCTAAAGTAAGACCAATATGAACATAAAGTCCTAGAAAATTTTGGATACTGAACTTTGGTTTTTAAAACTTACACAGTACTAACAGCTGCTATTTTGTAGGCGTCTGCCTAATGTGTGTGGGATGCTGCACAATCTGTATTACACGTATCTTCTAATTCAGTTTCCACAGTGAACCTGTTGAAATGAGTATTATTGTCTTTATTTTCATTTTTGTTTTTATTTTGTACCGGGGATCGAACTCGGGTCCTTGCGCTTGCGCAGCAGGAGGCAAAACCACTGAGCTAAATCCCCGGCCCCTTATTGTCTTTATTTTTGATATGGGATAATAATGCTGTGTGTCAAATAAAAATTTTGCCCAAGATTATGTTGCTAGTAAGGGGCAGAATGAGGACAACCACAAGTATTAGATCTTAAGAAAAGAGGAATCCTCTTGTGTTCTACTAGTGAGTTTAAGTTGAGCACTTACGCAAAACATTTTCTTAAATAAGTAGGAAATTAAGTTATAAAGAAAAGAGAATGAATTATCACATGAGCTTATAAGGGAGCTTTTTGTGCTAGCTTTATTCTCTTTCATCTTTTACTTACAGTCTTGTGTCCTAATTTCTGGGCCTTGGCATACTTTGCTATTTGGATCTGAGGGAGGGAAAAATCATTCCTCCAGGTTCCCATGTCCCAACACCCACTCCTGAGGTACCTGTTAGAACTTGCTATGCTTATCTGGCCTGTGTAGGAGACTATCAGAACTCTGCTCTGCTCAGTGTGTAGTTTGTGGTTACTTGAGATGCCCGCCAAGTTCTATGCTGTCTGCCTGGGGAAAACACTGAGTGGAAGGGTTTAGCGTGGTCAAGAGGAGGAGGAAACTTGCTTGAGTTTGACTTCTTTTATTTCTTCTAGTTTTTACTTCTGTCATTCTAGTCATGGGTTCCATTCTTTCTGTTTCTCTGGTATCGTGGAGAAAGCATTTATTTTCCTTAGTATATAATTTTTAGTTCTTTTGTTTTCATCAAACTGAACTTTGAAAAAGAGAAAGCGCAACAAACTTCAGGCTCGTGTCCATAAATACTATGTGCTTTTGTTTTTTAATTATAAGACAAAAATTTAAAGTCTAGGGTGTGGAATTCTGAAAAAAAGTTAGGGAAGGAAGTAGAGAGGAAATATAGAGAAGGGAAAGATTTTATATATGTTGAGCATATAGTGCTTTAAAGTCTCATGAAAGTCAGTAAATGGTATTTGAGAACATTAAATACAATGTTCTTCAATGTCAGCAGGTTTGTGTGTATTTAGCCACTAAAATATGTGTGATTTGTGTTCTGTCTGGCAATTTTTGCTTACCAAACAGTTGAGAGTTAGAATCTTTATTTACTACATCTATTAACAAGTAAATTGACTGGTAGCCCATTTTATTTTGTTTTTTAAAATTAAGGAATAAATACTGAGAAATTATCAAATAACCTTATGTTAGACATGATGGATTTTTTTTTTTGGTACCAGTGATTGAGCTTGGGTCCTTGCGTTTGCGAGGCAGGCGGCAGAACCACTGAGCTAAATCCCTGGTCCGTCATGATGGATTTTTAATGTTCACCCACTCCTGAGTTTGATTTTTTTTGGTACTGGGATCAAACTCGGGTCCTTGTTCTTGTGGGGCAGGCGGTGGAAACACTAGTAAGTTTGCTTAGTTTCCTGAGGTATTAGGAGATAGGCTATATCCTATATTTTCTTAAGGCTATGATTTCCACATAACAGTGTTAAGAGAAAATAATAAAATAAAGCCATTTGTTCCTCCTTGTAATTCTCTCTCAGCATGGCATGGCATTGGCTTAGATTGTCTAGTTAGAATTTGCTTCTCAGTTCAAAAACATTACCTAATCCTTATATTAGTTCAAAGGAAAATTTTAAAAATTTTACTTTTCATAATTTATGGGCTTTAGTTCTGCCAATAAATACTTACATTTAGGAGTTTAGTGTATTTGTATACATGCATGTATAATATCTTACTGAGTTTCCTCTCCATTTTAAAAATACCCCTTTTTGCAATAAATTTCTTATAGTCTCTAGCTGGAAGCAACTAGAGTTGACATTTATGTAAAATTTATTTTCATGTTAGGACATTAACTGTAGAGTGACTAGGATTTTATAGACATCTGATGAGAATAAGCAGAAATCTCAGACTTTTTTACTTTTATAAATTTTTGAGATACTTCTGTTTTATATTAGCATTTGGGCACATTTCATGAAAAATTATATCATCTCTGTTACCATTGTGTTGGGATAAAAATCTTAGAGTCAAACTTTGACAGTGTCTCTTTTTTGGAAAGTACCTTGAGTCAAACCCTCTGTTTACTTAGGAGCCCCAATTTTTGTGTGTGCATCAGTGATAGCCTTTCTTTTTGGCTGTGAGGTACCAGTGATAGCTTTTATTTTTGGCTATCCCTAAAGGGGCAAATAGGAAAGAAGAGCTGATGATTATAGTAGGGTGGTTTTATATCTCACTTTTTTTTCCCCTAGGGACATGGGTAGGGATGAATTGGTTTGACTTCTTTTTCCCTTTTTTTTCTATCTTAGAAAATAAATTTCACTCCTGCAGAAAGACTTAAGTGAGATTTTTAGTCACTCAACATGGTATCCTATAGAGTTTTTTTTTTTTAAAGTTATCATTTTATTTTTGTTTTGTTTTGTTTTGTTTTGTTTTTGGTACAAGGGATCGAACTCGGGTCCTTGCGCTTGCACAGCAGGCGGCGAAACCACAGAGCTAAATCCCCGGCCTCCTATAGAGTTTATAATTTTTCTATAATTTGGTGTAGAAAGTGTCCCATCTCTGAGCAAAGTATAGTCATCATTTTGGTGCATTGTGTATATTTTTTGTGTTTCGAGAATATATCATGAATGGTGGTTTTCATTTCTGAATGTGTCACTAGCCGCCGCCACCACCTCTGCCTCTACCTCTGCCGTCTCCTCTTTGTCCTCCAAAACACAGATCCTCAATAACAGCAATAAATATGAGAATTGGCTTCCATACTTACTGTGTGTGTGTGTGTATGTATATATTTAAAAACTTTAAGAAGTGCATATATACAAAACTTTAAAAAGAATGAACAGTTTATCACTCACTTTCCCGGAGGAGAAACAGGCAGAATCAAATGCTCGGTCTCCTTACTGTGTGGCTAGTGATTTGTCTGTTATTTCTCATTAGTCCCTAAGCAGCCAAACTATCACTCCTTAAGTTATAATTTGGTAAGCCTGGGAAAATTTATTTTGCTCATCCTGTTTGTTATTGATCCATTTTAGCTCTATAAATACAAGGATCCAGAACCAGGAGGCTTGTGAATGCTTGGGGAGATGGTAAAGACCAGGAGGCCTGGGGATCCTGCCTGCCTGGAGAGGTTGTCTTGGTTCAGCACTGTGTCAGCTCCAGCCAGGTAGGGCCTTTCAAGAATGTGATTACAGCATTGGCAGATCCCTTCAAAGTTTCAAGAGAGCTAGCCATCCAGATCTGTATGTGAGACCTTCCAGTTTGTACATGTGGGCAGCTAGTTCAAATGAAAGAAAAAGAGCAAAACTGAAAAACCATTTTCCAAAAAGCCAATTCATCCAGTATTTTAAGGTATTTTATGGTGTCTTCAGCCTTGTTTTTGAAATTGCTGGGGCTCAAACATTATTGTGGTGCTATTGGTGTTCACAGTAGAATAAAACTGATTTAATCAACATTTATTGAGCTTGTATGATGAATCTTCACATATTGTTTCACATTTTCCTTAAATACACTTGTACTTTTTACTGTTGAAATAGTGATGAGTGATGCTAACGAAAGTATCAAAAATTTGCAAATGAATTATATGATTACAGTGACATAAAAAAAGGTAGCCAAAGCACTTGTTAAACCCCATGATCTCAGATAAGTCCATAACCAGTGACCTCAACTTGTTATCTTTAAAGTAGGAATAGTGGTACCTACTTTTGGACTTTATTGTGATGTTTAAATGAGGCAATAGGAGGATGAAAGTGCTTTGTGAAAGGTATAGCATTATATGAATTTATTATGACAATAATTACTAATTTTTATTAAGAATTTAGTTTAGCATATACTGATCATTCGACCAATAGGTAGGAGGAGACTAGAGGAGCATACAAAGATGCTCCTTTATGGATCTGTGACATACTGTGCCTCTCATGAGGGGCCTGGGTGGGGACATCATCCCAGGAGAAGCTACAAGCTTAGTCTTCATAAGCTTGGGGAAGGTGAGCAGGAACCAAAACTAAGTGTTCATGTGCGAGTACTAGGTAGAACAATGGTTTTCCAATCCGAGGGTGGTTTTCTAACAATCAGCAGTAGCCTGGAAACTTGTTAGAAATACAAATTCTTGGGCCTAGCACAGATTTTAAATCTAACTCTAGGGTTGAGGCCAAGCTGTCTTTGTTTTAACAAGTTCTGTAGGTGATTCTGTGGTTTCAGAGTTGCTGAGATAGAGAGCCATACTAAGGAGCAGGAATGTAGGTGGGAGAATTGACTGGAGCCAACAGAATAGCAGACATCAGGAATGTACGACCTGTGAAGGCAGGAACACCAGCTTGAGGGCCAGGTTTTATTTTAATTAACTTCATGTGGTCTGAAAGATTAGACCTTTCATGATGAAAGACAGGGGCACAGGGACCCTTAGTTATCAAGGACACCGCATAAGCTCCTGGACTGCCCAGAGACTCTCCATGTGGCACATCAGTTGAAATCTTGACTGTCAGAGGTATGTCCTTGGGTAGCTGGAGTGGCCCCAGAACAGTCTATTGGAATAGGGGCATGACATAGGTACTAGAGCCTGACAGATGTGGAAGAGGGCACTGCAGCAGCAATTATATGTGCGATGAGTGTGTGTGTGTAAATGCACACTCTTGAAGCCAGTGTGGTGGAAGCCAGTAGGGATATTCCCAAAATGGCCCATGGTGAAACAGTAAGGGGTTCTTCCATGAATTTGACTCTGTGTGAAATGGGTGCATCACTTTGAAAGACCCATAGTGACTGGCATGTGCAGCAGGCCCAGAGCTCCTACCCTGAATGCTATTGCAATTACTAGTGGGTGTCAGGATTGCTGAATTATCCTCTGTTGTCTGTGGTCTCTATGACTACCTAGATCATATCTCCCTAGAATAAAGTGCTTGTGCCTAGCTCCATCTTCAACATTTTCTCCCATTGCTCCTTGATCACACATCTCTACATGCCAGTCATGACAGATTTCTATCATTTCTAAAATGTATATTGTGTTTTCCTTTCTTTTTGTTTTATATGAAATAAATCAGGCACACAAAAATAGTAAACACATGTATCTAAAGAGTCTGAGAAATAGAATATTACAAGGACAATTCAGACCCCTTCCATCTATTTACCTGTGCCTGTTTTTACTTCTGTTTTCCTATACCCAAGGCTGAATATTTTATAAAGAAAATAGGTTTAATTAACTCATAGATTTTGAGTCTGATAGTCTCAACAGTGAGGTGCTAATTCTGGGGAGAGCACTCTGGCTGCTTTGCATCATAGCAGATGGCACGTGGTAGAAGCACATATGAGAGGGAGAAATAGAGAGGGGACAGTCTAGTCTTGTTCTTTTATAACAACCCATTCTAATGAAAACTTACTCCATGACACTAGCATTAATTCTTTCTGAGGGCAGCACTCCCAGTGACCTAACCACCTTCTACTGGCCCCCAACTCTTAAATGATTCACTACTTCTCAACATCATGCCAAGGACCAAGCTTCTAGCACATGAACTGTTGGAGGCCACACTCAAAACATACACAGAGTATAGCAGTCAACCTATATAGAGAAAACTTGTACTTATCAAATCCTGGCCCCCTTCCAACCCCCATGGTCAGTCCAGATGTCCCTGTCTCTACCCAGTGATTAATGAAGTAGTTTGTCAGAGTTCCACAGGAATCTGTGATATAAGTTTATGTGGCAAAAGCATCTCAGAGGGAATTAAAAGGCATAGAAATTAAAGAGTTTTTTTAATTAGGAAGAAGAACCTTTAAGACTTTTTAATTCCTTGGTTTCCTTTCTTCTTGCTCTAGCCTTTGGCCTGGATGTTGGGGAAGGAAAGTTGTCGAGTGGCTACATTCAGTAAGGCATGTTTGGAATCATGGTTGACAATGATTTTTGTTATTGAAATGATACTTTTTTTTTTGGTACTGTGGATCCAACTTGGGTCCTTACACTTGCAAGGCAGGTGGTGGAACCACTGAGCTAAATCCCTGGCCCCGAAATGATACTTTTTGAAGACACTCTTTCTCTGAGTTTGCTCTTCAGAAGAGCAGAAACATGCTTGGCAGTACAGCGGGCTATAGGGACCACAGAGCTTACATAGTAGTCAGAAGAGTGTGGTATCTAGCTTGTTTTCCTATTCTCTGGCTCTCTGTCTGTCTGTCTGTCTCTCTCTCTCTCTCACACACACACACACACACACACACGCACATGGGTCTGGTAATGAGTAAAGAAAATCGCACCAGCAAGGTCTGCAGGGTATTTAGGGGATATGAAGGAAGGTGGCTGATGTCCTATAGAGAGTCTGCTGCACTCATTTAAAAGTAGAAACCTATGTTCTAAATACACATAGATCATTGTTTCATAGGAAATAGTGGAGAAAGGGAAGACACTCTCTGTGCTGTTACTGTTCTTATAAAAGAATTATTTTCATTGAGACGTCAAACATTTAGTTCTTGATGCATTTTTGGATCCTGTGTAGACTTAAATCTGACCTCGGCCTCTTCCAAACTCTTGCATGACTTTTGCCCTCTTGGACATCAAGCCAAAGGTTACTGTGAGCCAGGTGTTCTTATCAGTGCCTCCTGCATCCTTGACTCAGATTCTGTAGCTTCAATCTCCTGGCAGCTCTCAGTTGAAGTTCACCTGAGAAGCCATTGCTATCAGGTTGGCTGAAAACGGATCAAAAGCTATCAGAAGGACCCTGGCTTTTTTGTTGTTGTTGTTGTTCTGGGGATTGAACTTGGGACCTTGCGCCTTCAAGGCAGGCGGTGGAACCACTGAGCTAAATCCCTGGCCCTCCTGGCTGTTTTTTTAAAGCAATGTTTCTGATCTTGCAACTTTGGTGCAAAAAGTTTTTTGTACATGTAAGGTATATAGAACTTACACTTGAATGAGGGACTAATTTCTTGCATTGGTTTAATCTACTCAGTTATTTATTTAGTAATTGGTGGCCCTCAGCTTTCTCTTTACTTCACAAATAAAATTCTCATATGGAATATATCCAGTGTTCACTTAGTTTCTGTTAGTTGCAGCAAATTTTACAGACTGATTTGAGTTTTTGAAATATCATGCATTTTTCATGAAGTCTTTCAATGGCATCTGTTAATGACTGGCTCATAATCCAAAGAAGAAAGCCTACATAAAAGTAGATTTTTCCATAATCATTTTGTTTTTTTTTTCTGAGTTTGTGGTTAGAGCTTGTCTTGGATCCATAAATATGTAGGGTCTCAGGTGAGTTTCCAGGTTTTCCTGTATGATCTTACGCTGGTGGCAGCTGAATGTCTTTCCTATGGGGTGAGTACTCATCTCAGTGGCAGAACCCCTGCTGCTATACTTCATCTGCTCTGAGGCCTATGGCTTGTTTACTTTGTGCAAGCTTAGGATCTGTAGCAAAAGGAGGGACCCACAAGTATTTGGAGAATGATACCTGCATAGCTTGTTTCTTTCTGCCAGAAAACCTGGATGGGATAAAGACTTACATGCACTTTCTCTCTGAAAGCATTAGTTCCTTCCCAAGCTTTGAACTTTATAACAAGCCACAGGTGAATCTCCTTGTGCCCACACTTAATAGATAGTTTTCTCCTCAGCCCCCTTAGTTTACCACATTCTCACAATCTGTGCAACCTGGGAAAGGGTAGAAGCCTCTTCATCCCCATTTGCCCAGAATCCTCTTTCCTCAATAGGCAAATGCTATTATTGAGCTCTTCGAGAGATTTAAGAAAGTGAATATGAGGTTCTCTTGCTTGCCCTTTACAGACAAATTGCAGCATGCCCCACAGCTGTTATGTAGTTGAGTGTATGTTTAGTGTGCCCCACGTCTTTGATAAAAAAATGAGAAGTCTACTTCTTCTTACTACATTGGAATAGTGTTCAAGTAAGTGGTGATGCCTTCATCCATTTAGCTGCCCCATGAAGATACTTTGATTGTTTCCTATCTTATGCATCTAAAGATGCACATTTTCCGGGCTGGGGATTTAGCTCAGTGGTTCTGCTGCCTGCCTTGGAAGCGCAAGGTCCCAAGTGCGATCCTTGGTACCAAAAAAAAAAAGAAAAAAGAAAAAGATGCACATTTTCCAAGTTTCATTCCTTTTTATGCTTTAAAACTTTTCCTATGTGTTCTTAGTGTCCAAAAGAAGAGATTCTTTTCCTATAATCTCTTTTCCATTTATTTTCATATTAATTAAACTTCAACATTAAATAGATGACTTATATGTAAACTCTTGGCTATTATTTTTGCTGCTACTTTACTCGTGCAGAAATTAGGAGGCCTATTTTGTTAACTCTCTTCTAACACCTTTGTTCTTCCAGGCAAGGAAAGAAATGAGATTAAACAAATGAGTGAAAGGTCGGGATTGGAGGTGTAGATTGGATTGTAGGAAAAACGAATTATTTAGGTTCCTGTGCATGCTGTGTAAGGTGCTGTGAGATATGTTTCCTTTACACACATATACATACACATACACACAGTAGAAAAGGTAAAATTTACCTATTCAAAAATGATGAGCAGCCAGAAAAAGGTAAAGATAATACCAACTAGTCTGAAACAGAGATTAGTAAAGTAGATCATGGATGAGAGCAATGAGCAGATTCTTATGGAGCTGGCTCTTCCAGGTAGGGCATGTCTGCCTGAGAGGGTAATTGAACACAGAGTCAAGGTAGGGCTGAAAAGACGCAGTGTCCAAGGTTGAGGGTGTGGTATGCAGTTGGACAGTGGGGTCTGAAGTGTGAGTTTGAGGCTCAAGGGCCACTGAGTGTTGGGATGAGGAGCTGGAAGAGAGGCTGGTATGGTTCCTCAAGAGGGGAACACTGAGCACAGTGTTGTGGATTTTCTCAGTAGGAATGTGTAAGATGAGGCAAGTGTGTAGACAGTATGAAAAGGAAGTCATGAGCATTCAGATTAGGGGATCGGTGTTTCTAAGATTTATACAATCTGAAGAGAAATCGATGTATAGATGTCAGGGTCTCTAATGATACCATTCTAGACATGAGGATTGACAATGGAGAGAAAGGGTGAGATGTTAAGATCTATCAATGAGTTAATTTCAGTTCATTTTGAACATAAATGATAAATAAAATACTCACTTGGAAGCTGAGATCCTAGAAGAATAGCTGCCTGGTAATATACTGGAAATCTGAGAAAGGACAAGGTTGTTAGTTTAGTTCTATCATGAGAAGTTGAATGACATATCCAGATATAAATGTCTTCTAAGGATTTCCACAGATAAATAGATTAAGGCTTTAGGTTTAGAAGTGTAGATTTGAGAGTTTTGGTTATTGCGATCTCAGGAGTGAAAAATATATCTTATAGAGGGAGAACTTAAGTGCCTATTTCTAGTCAGTGCCATAAGATTCTTTCTTGATGCTAAGTATTTTGATGCCAAATTTTTGTGTTATCTTTTTAACATATTTATGGCAGGGCCATATATACATGACTGTCCCATTGGGTGTCTTGTACTACTGGTGGTACATGCATGATTGTTCCATTGGGAGGTAACAGGCTGGCCAATGGGACAGTCATTATGAACGTACCACTGATGGTTCAAGCTGGTGGAACATGATAAACTGGGGTAGGTTAGAATTCTAAATGACCTCCAGTATGCCTGCTGTCTGCCAGATATGGTGTAATACCTGAGACTGAGATTTTACCACTGTGGTTAGGTTTTGCACATTTGTTGTTGAGAAGAGCCTTTATCCTTGGTGGGCTAGACTTAGTCCCCTGAGCCCTTAGACTCAAAGCAGGAGAGGGGTTAATATGCTATTGCTGGTGGGGAATCCAGGACAGGGAGCCTGGCAGCATTTCTGACCCTACAGCAGACCTACCTGACAGCTAGCAAAGAAACAGGGACCTCGGTTCTATACCTACAACATGAATGAGTTTGGAATTGGATTTTTCTTCAGACTGTCTAATGGAGAAATAAGCCTAACTATCACTGAATTTCAGCTTTGTGGCACTTTGAGCAGAAGAGCCAGCTAAAATGTTCCAGATTGTTAATAACTGTTAGCTAATGAATGGGTACTGCTTTAAGCTGCTAAGTTTCTGGTAATTTGTTACACAGGAATAGAAAACTAAAATTTGTAATAAAAATTGAAGTATACACAGGAAGCATAGATTATTATATATATACCCACACATTTAGATAGTGGGAATATGAACATCTAAGAAATTAAATGGTTTGTAAGAAGTTCTACTACTAGCCTTCATTCCTCACTTCCCTGCCAGCCCTCTCCACTTTCATAGCATGTAGTGTAGTAGGTCCATAGCAGCCTGAATCTTAGTATAGTAGTGGCAGCATCATCTAGCAGACACTTGGTATTCAACAAGTACTTGTCAAAGGACAAATGTAAGGAAGGAATTTTGAAATATTTAGGTGGAGAAAAAAGGCAGTTGGTGGAGAAGGAAGGAAAGATGAAGATCACAAGAACACAAGATTCAAAAGGCAAATTAGAAACTATAGGATGATGTTGTCTTACTCTATTCAGACTGCTGTAAAAAATGTCACAGACTAGGTAGCTTATAAACAACAAACATTTATTTCTCACATTTCTGGAGCCTGAGAAGTCCAGGATCAGGGTGTCAGCTGATTCATTATCTGTGGTGAGAACCTGTATCTTCATTCTACAGAGCTGACTTTTTGTTGTTATTTCATATGGTGAAAGGGGTATACTAGATTTTTGGGGCAAACCAGCTTTTTGGGGCATCTTTATCAGGGTACAAGTCCATTTATGAATGCTCTGTCCCCATGACCTAATCATTTCCCAAAGGCCTTCCTCCTAATACCATCACATTGGAGGTTAGAATTTCAACATAAGACTTTGGGGCACTGAAGGACATAAACATTTAGTCCCTAGCAAATGTCAGTAGTTGTTATCAGAGTCAGAAAAACTTGAGAATTTAAATGATTTTTCTAGAGAGATCATACCAGCTGAGTGTGGATGGTTTCAATGAAATAGTGAACACTGAAATAAGATTTCAGCAATTATAAATAAAAAGCAGACCCTTGGAGTCTAACATTATCTTGTTGAGGCTTACTTGTTTGTGATATAAAGAAAGAAACGCATTGTATGAGCACATACCTCATGCTTACCTTCCATACACAAATCTTTTATTCAGAAGAGGTAAATAAATGGTTAAGTATGTAAAGATAATCATGCATTGTCTTTTAGGAAATGATGTCTATAGTTTCCTTATTAATACCAGCATTCAATTTTTAAAAAGCCTATTATTGACTACAACATACATGCGATACTCAGTTTTCTGTTTAATAATGGAAAAGGTCTGTTCTATGAATATTTGTAAGCACTAGGAAAATAATTCAGAGCATAGTAGCTAAAATAAAATAGATTAATAGCAGAGATGTGAAGTTCCTGTAAGGTTTAAACATCTACAGACGAAAGGGCTAGAAACAGCTTCTATCAGAGAGGTCCCTCAGACTCTTTTATGAAAGTTGTGTTCCACTAGATGCAATGGCTATAATGCCATAGAAATGGCTGGTAATGTGTTCTTTGACTAGCATCTGTTTCCTGGGTGCATGGAAATAACCTTTCAGGAAAGTTACCTATTTATTGTGTAGATACTGGAAGTTTATTGGGGGCAGGTTTATAACTGAAGAGAACATTGTAGGTCATTATAAAATGAAGAGAAATGTGACCAAGATACAGTGGGTAAGAGCAGGTGAGTGAGAATGTTCTTCCCTTCTGTTCCTTTCATTCAGTAGCATTATCATCTTTTTTTGGAAGGGGGTGTGTACCGGGGATTGAACTCAGGACCTTACGCTTGCAAGGCAGGCGATGGAACTATTGAGCTAAATCCCTGGCCCCACTATCATCTGTTTTTCCAAAAACAGAAGGAACAGGCCAAATGTGGTGGTGCATGCCTGTAATCCCAGCAGTTGAGAGGCAGGAGGATCAACATGAGTTCAAGGCCAAACCGGAACACATAGTGAGTTGGAGGCCAGCCTGGGCTAGTAGTGCGACCTTGTCTCAAAACAACAACAAAAATACAAACAAAATAGCAACGAGACAACTCCTAACAGGACATTGTAACATAGACACAATATGACTTATGAGAGATAGCTTTAACTCAAAGTACATTGTTAAAATTCTTAATTTATAATTAATGATTACCTGAACTCCTCCTTCATGTTTTAACTGTATTTGAGACCACAAGTAGTTTCTTAAATATTTTTTCAAGTGCTTAAGACACTTAATTCTCTTTCTTGACTTCCTCTTCAACTTAGAAACTGCAATTTCCTTTGGAAGGACAACTTCCTGCTGGGTGCTGCTCTTTTCAGCCACTTCTGTCTTGGGTGCCTTGTGTTTTTATCTAAAGCCATAAGTGCGTTGCAACACTAGTCATTTCATCATGGTGCAAATTGAGAAAGTCTAGCAGGAAATCACAAGTTGATTGTCCCCAGCATAAGCCTTGTATTTCTCAGTTGCTGTGTCATGATAGTCAGTTGGTGTTCTGAATGGCAGTTATGAAGAGGACACTGTAAAAAGGATTTCTTTTCTAGAGATGTATTTATGAGTGTAATCATCTGGGTAGCAAAATGTATGTGGAAAGAAGATATTTTTACCCAGTCTGAAAAAGATACTAAAATCTACTGTTGTTTTCCCATTAGGTCATATTAAGTTCATTAATTCTCATCAGGGAATGTTCTGGTTTATCTGTTTGTTTTTTTGTTTGTTTGTTTGTTTTTTGGTACTGGGGATCGAACTCGGGTTCTTGCACTTGCGCAGCAGGCGGCAAAACCACTGAGCTAAATCCCCGGCTATCTGGTTTTTTTTTAAGCCCACTCCCGCCCACTCCCATTGTAGGAGTCTTTTTCTTTAACAGCATGGAAATTTTCATTTCTTTGACCTCCCATTCTCTTCTCTTTTCTGCACTGCAGATCTTTTGTGTATTGTTAATCTCATCTTTTCTGTGCAGGAGCTAATTTCATGATTATCTCTGAAAAGATGACTGTGTAGGCACAGAAATGGGCCAGAAATAGTTAACCTATAGAGTAAGTAGTGTTATCTATAAAGTATAGTTACTATCTATAGAGCATAGTTACTCTATAGAGTAACCTATAGAGTAAGTAGTGTCTATAAATTTGGTAATGGTCTCTGGAGAGTATTCCCTGTGTGTCACATCTAACATAGAAAGAAATCTGACTGCTTTCCTCACAAGGCTGAAGGAACCTCTTGAATTTCCTTCTCTATTAACTGGAGAAATAACACAAAGTATATATCCTCTTTGTTGCTGCTTAGATAGAACAGTTGCCTCTAGGGCTCCCAATAAAGGAAAGGTATGTTGTGAAAGAGTTTTTCTTTGCCCTTTTTATTTAGAAATCATATAAAGAGAATTTTTCAGTAAGTGATTTGGCCAAGATTTATTTATTTCGTATTCTTGCATGGAGGGGGTTTCTGAATACTGGTTTAAATTCTCAGAGTTAAGCATACAGAAACCAAATCAGACTTCAAGAAGCTCACAGTCTCAAAAGAGGGACAGATATGTAGTCAAATAGAGGTAGTACACATAAATTTAGTAATAGAAATGGTTATAATATATAGCAGTAGCCAGCACTCTGGGGGTTAAGAAAGACACCATAGTAGATGACAATAAAGCAAATATAGGAAATAATACTGGTAGAACCTTTGTGGTGTTGACTAGATGCTTGCTATAAAATTCACTCATAGTAGAATGCTGTGGTAGGTGAAAGGCTTCACAGATGAAGGATGCTTGAATAAAGTCTTCAATTCTAGGGCTGTGGTGTTGCTCAGTGGTAGTATACACAGGCCCTGGATTTAATCTCCAGAACCATTTATGCATTAAAAAAAAATCTTCAGCTCCGTGTAGGAGTTTGCTGAGTAGGAAGAAAGAGGAAGGGAACTTCAGGTAAGAGAAATGGTATGGGAAAAACATGAAAAATCAACTAACCAGCTTTTTTTTTTTTAGGCTTTTTTTGGGTGAAAAAGCAGCAGGAAATGTGATTGGGAAATTAAGATCATGAGAGAGATCCTAGAATGCCAAATAGTTGCTTTTTATTTATCCTTGCAAAACATAAGGTCAATTTTTTTCCTATATTAAAAAGGAAAAAACATTTTACCTTTCTTTTTTTTTGGTTCCAGGGATCAAACTCAGGTCCTTGTGCTTGCGAGGCAGGTGGTGGAACCACTGAGCTAAATCCCTAGCCCATAATTGTCAGAATCTTTTTTTGGGGGGTACCAGAGTTCGAACTCAGAACCTTGCACTTGCACAGCAGGCAGCGCCACCACTGAGCTAAATCCCTGGCCCCTCATTGTACCTTTCTTGACCATACTTCCTTTGCTACTTCTGCCTCATTTCCCTGCTTCCATTTAAAGCAGAACTCCTTGAGACAATTCTGTGGATTTGTGGTCTTCATGCCTTCCCTTCCATCTTCTCTCACAGCCTTCTGCTCCCAGCCTCTGTGGTGCTGGTCACTAAGAACCTGTAGAAAGTTAAATTCAGAGGTAAGAGTCTCTTCTTCATCCTGTGTGTCTTATAAGCAGCACTGGGATTGCTGATTCCTTGCTCCTCCCTGCACACTACAAAGCAAAGAGTAATGTTTTGTTTCTTTTAAGAGAAGAGTATGAAAACCATTGAAATGTCAGTGTTGCTTCATGAAACTGTTGTTTCAATTATAGACATGTATGTCTTGTCAGGTGAAATGTGTGTTGTGTTCAAAAGCATTTTGACTGCGCCTGCCTGGCAAGCGAAGGTCCTGAGTTCAGTCCCTGGTACCAGAAAAAAACAAAACAAAAGCATTTTGAAGACATTTGAAAGCACTGACATAGAGCATAGGAATTAAGAGGATGAGCATGATGGCTCAGGTAGCCGGGTCAGAGCCTACTAATCACTTATTCTGTACCTAGAGCAAATTATGCAACCTTTCTGGATCTTGGTTTCTTGATTAGTATGGGCTGCTATAATAGAGTACCATAGAATGGGTGGCATATAATCAGCAGAATTTGATTTATCGTAGTTCTAGAATCTAGAAGTCAAAGGTCAGGGTGCCTGCATGGTGAGGGGCTATTTCTAGGTTGCAGACTGCCAATTTCTTGTGTCCTAACATGGCTGGAGGAAGCAAGCTAGCTCTCTGGCCTCTTCTCAGAAGGTACTAATCCCATTTATGAAGGCTCTACCTTCATCACCTAATCACCTCCCAAAGACCTCCAGCTGAAAATTCCATCACATTCGGATTACTGTAGATGAATTTTGGGAAGATACAAACATTCAGTCCATAACAATTTCCTTCTTTTAAAGATGGGCATAATAATTCCTATTTTATGGCTTGAGGTATAGCTCAGTGATAAAGCACATCTAGCATGTGTAAAGCCTGAGTTCAACCCTCAGTACTGAAAAAAAAAATTCTGTCTCTAAGGAGTGTAGTAAAGAATCAAAAGAGACCATGAAAATAAGGCCCCTGGCCATAGAAAAGTAGTTTTAGAAAATAGGGAGAGTACATAAACAGATGGCTAAGTTCTACCACGTGAGATAGACATCCTCCACTTAGAACTTTGTTGGATGAATTAACCTAACTGCTTATGTAGTTTGTCCTCTGGCTCCACTATACTGACCACATCATACTCTTCTAATATGGTGGGCTGGTCACTGCTTCATATTGCCCTCTTCTTTCCTAGCTCTGCCCCAGTCCTTGAGACATCTACTCACTGTCAAGCCACCTCTTCTGAGAAGACATCCCCAACAAACTCTTGCCCATAAACTAAAGTCCTTCTCCCTGTGAGTTCTCTCATCCCCTATCTATCATAGGACCTGTGACTCTTTATGTTGCTGATGTGTTTGTTTTTCTATTCCTTCTGTATTTTAAGTTTCTTGAAATCAAGAAAAATTTCTTATTTATCTTTTGTCCCTAGTGAGCACAAGACCTGTGATTAATGTTGGTGAGTGGGTTTACTATTTGCATAGTCAGCAATGGGCAATAGTAAAACAAGCTGCTATCCCTGTGCTTAAGTACCTATTAGTGCTTTTTATTCTCTTTTATTTAATTCTAATGGTGACTTTGTGAAATAGGTATTGTTACTTGTTTTATAGTTGTGTCTCAGAGAGGTTAAAAAACTTGTCCATGTCATATCATTAGTAGAACCACAAGGCATAAAATCCTTTGCAGTAGTTACTATGCTCATCATGAAGGAAATGAAAGGATGAGGTAAGAGTGAGGATTACAATTTGTCCTTAAAAACTTACTCTTTTTTTTTTTTTTTTTGGTACCAGGGATCGAACTCGGGTCCTTGCGCTTGTGCAGTAGGCGGTGAAACCACTGAGCTAAATCCCCGGCCCTAAAAACTTACTCTTTTAATGATCAAACTTGTGATCTAACTGCAGAAAATGGAGGTAAACATGAAAATATTTAGCACGCCGTTATGGAGCTCCTGAAATGATACTATAAAACTATTAAAAATCTCTAGTTTTGGGCCGGGGATTTAGCTCAGTGGTTTCGTCACGTGCTGCGCAAGTGCAAGGACCCGAGTTCAATCCCCAATACCAAAAAAATGATTATCTGTTACTGGATTACTCTGAAGATGGAAGAGAGGATGGGGCAAGTAATGTGAGTAGCCTCTTGGAGGAAAGAGTGGCCCTGGAGGATTGTGAGCAAATAAATAGGGATCCTAGTCTGCAAGGAACACAATCCTCCCACACTCACATGAGATAGGAAGAGGGTCCTGAGCTCCAGATAATAAAGCATCTCAGCTGACACCTTGGTTTTAGCCGTGGGAGGCCCAGTATATAGAACCCAGCTGTGTCATGCCTGGCTTTGTTTGTCCAGATATAAAGAATAGAGGGGCCAGGGATTTAGCTCAGTGGTTCCACTGCCTGCCTCAGAAGCGCAAGGTCCCGAGTTTGATCCCTGGTGCCAAAAACAAAAACAAAAACAATAGAACTGTGAGCAAATAAGTGGATGTTGTTTTAAGCCTCTAAATTTGTGGTAATTTACTATGAAGCATTGAAAAAACAGAGGAATGTCACTTAGTGTACAATATGCCAGCATTGGTGAGCAGAATATTACTTGTAAGTTTTTTCTTCACAACTTTTGGATTGTGCAGATTTTATATCATGCCCATAAATATTGTATTATCTTTCTGTTATTTTAACAAATATTTGAGATAACCAGCTTATAAAGAGAAAAGATTTATTTGGGCTGATAGTTTTTAGCAATTTCGGTCCATGGACACTTGGCCTTGTTGTTTTTGGACCTGTAGTGAGGCAGCAAATCATGGCAGAGAATGTGTCATAAAGCATAGACTGCTCCCCTCTTGGTGACTGGGAAGAAGAGACAGAACAGGTAAAGGACCAGGAACCTACAATCCCTTTTGAGGGTTACTTCTAGTGACATAAAACTTCCTATTTGGCCATACTTTGTAAAGGTTCTACCACCTCTCAATAGTACCAGAGGCTGGGGACAAAGGCTTTAATACATGGACTTTTGCGGGGACACTTATTCAAATGATAGGCAAATATTAAGTTGAATTTTAAAATTCATTGGTGGTTTTTTTTGGTACTGGGGATTGAACTCGGGTCCTTGCGCTTGTGAGGCAGGCGGCGGAACCACTGAGCTAAATCCCCAGCCCTTTGTTTTGTTTAAAAATTTTTTTTGCCTAGAAAAGAAATCAAGAAAAATCATTTTTATTGAAGCTCATTTGTTTCTGAATCAGAGTTGGCACACTATAGTTTTCAGGCCGAATCTGGCCCACTACCTGTTTGCAAACAAAGTTTTACTGGAACTCACCCATACTCATTAGTTTATGTGTTTTTATGAGTTGTCTGTGGCTGCTATCACACTACAATAGCAAAGTTGAGCATGTGTGACAGATACCATATGGCTCAAAAAAACTCAAACAGTTATTGTATGGTCCTTCATAGAAAAATTTGCTGACCCTTGTTCTAGATAGTGATTTGCTTTGCAGCCATATTCATTTAACCTTAAATACTTTCTACAGATTAGGACTAATGTTTAAGTTCTGAACATAAATTTTTTTTGGGGGTACTGGGGATTGAACTCAGGACCTTACGCTTGTAAGGCAGGCAGGTGGTGGCACCACTGAGCTAAATCCCTGGCCCTGAACATAAATTATTTTTAAAAAATTATATCCAATCGTATCTTATTGCCAGGATTATGTAGACTAGTTTTTACCTCTCATTCTACTGAAACAATGGGAAATGTGTTAAAATAATAAAATCTCATAAACTGTGTCTTAGGTCCCCAATACTAAGTTCAGTGATTTGCTAGGAGGAATCATAAGACTCAGTACTGAATATACTCATGCCTACAGTTTATTACAGCAAAGGAAGCAAAGGGAAATGTGCACCAAGAGCAGTCCAGAGGGGAATAGATACGAACTTCCAAGAGCTCTCTTCCACAGGACATGCTTAGTTCCTCTCGCAGTGAATTATAGCAACACATGCAAAGTGTTCTGTATCAGGGAAGCTCACTTGGTCCTAACAGTTCATGATTTTAAGCTACGGTTGACCATAGTTATTCAAGCAACAGTCTCCCAGAAGGAAAGCAGGTGTTCACCATAGGTTACATTGTACAAATTATCCAGACACAGTGGTACAGAATGGTCAAGTCTTCATGTGTGCAAAGTGATTTCATCAGAATATTCTAAGAGCTCACTTTTCAGGTACTAGTCAATGTCCTGTCACTAGATTGGGGCCTTCAGGGAGGATGTGAAGTTGGAGCTACTCAGCCTGCAGAGTTAATGCTTTCTTAAATGCTATATAATAAGTGTCTCCAGTGACATCTATTCAGAAACAAAATGTTCTGCTAGTTGTAATTGCATTTCAAATACAGTAATATATAGGTTCATGAATGCTTCTGTTTGCAAACAGTTGGGTTCACAGACAGAAGTGTTTGGCAAAGTTTTGCTTCCATTCTCGAACTCCGCGTGACAAACATGACCTGCGTGAATATGAATGTGGCTATCTTCCCCACTCTGATCCATGGTTGTGGCCTCCCCTAGTCAAGATCGAGGTTTCAGACATACCTGTGCACACTTGCTGTGAAGCATTCTTGTGTGTTTTTTAGCACTTACAGGACTGTACAGTATTACTCAATCCAACATGGCTTCAAAGAAAGTAAAGAACAAGCGTGGTAGAAAAAAGAAAGTGTAGAGTAGTAATGAAGGTAACCAGAATGTGTACAGTGGTAATGAAAGTGACGAGAATGCGCAAAGCATCAATGAAGGTAACAAAGTGCAGAGCAAGAATGGTAAGAAGAACATTTTGAAGAAAATAACCATTGAACTGAAGAAGGAAATTGTAGAAAAAATATGAGTGTGGTATTCATGTGACTGCTCTGGCCTTGGAGTACAAGATAGCAAAGTCTACAATTTCAGCTATTTTGAAGAATAAAGATACCATCAAAGGAACTGATGTGGCAGAAGGAGCAGCAGTGTTAACAAGCAGAGAACACATGTGCTTTAAGAGGTGGAAAAACTTTTGTTAGTGTGATTGAAGGATAAAAAGCTGGCAGGTGACAGCATTAGTGAAGCTATGATCTGTGAAAAAGCCAAGAAATTGCAATGACTTTCTGAAAGAAAACCCCTCTACAAATGCAACACGTGATGAATTTAAAGCCAGTGGAGGGTGGTTTGATAAATTCTATGAGAGAGGTGGCATCCGCAGTGAGATAAGACATAGTGAGGCTTCCAGTTCTAACACAGGCACTGCAGAAGCTTACAAGAAAGAATTTGCAGAGTTCATGAAGGCAGAAGGATATGTCGCTTACGCTTAGTGTTCAACTAAGGCAAAACAGGGCTCTTCTAGAAGAAGATGCTGAACAGAATCTATATCACACAGGAGGAAAAGGCACTGCAGGGCAGAAGCCCATGAAGGACAGATTGACCCTTTTGTTGTGTGCAAAAGCAAGCACTGATCTGAAGATTAAGCCACTATAGGTGCACCATTCCTAGACCCTTTGTGCATTCAAGAACAGAATGTGAACAAGGCCAGATTGCCTGTCATGAGGAGGACCAGTAGTAAAGCTTGGGTCACAAGAGAGTTGTTCATGGAATGGCTGCATGAGGTGTTTGCACTCACCATTAAGAAATATCTTTTTGACAGCAAACTGCCTGAAAGATGCCTTCTTCTAATGGACAATGCCCTGGCACATCCTCCAGCCTTGGATGATATGGATGCTGAGGATGACTTCATAAAAGTCAAGTTCCTCCCCCTAACATGACACTTCTTCTCCAGCCCATGGACTAGCAAGTGATCTGCGACTCCAAGAAGCTGTACACAAAGGCACTCTTTACCACGTGTTTTAATGTCACTGAAGAGACGTCCTTGACTCTGAAAGAGTTCTGGAAGAAACATTTCAATGTTCTTCACTGCATCACCTCATTGACAAAACCTGGGAAGATGTCACGTACCAGACCTTAAACTCAGCCTGGAGGAAACTGGCCAGGATGTGTCACTGAATGTGACATTGAAGGGTCTGATGCACAGGTAGTGGAGGAGATTGTGTCCATGGGCAAAAGTATGGGTGGGTCTGGTCGGTGGTGCAGAATTGAGATGCTTGTTGAGGAGCATTCCACTGAGGAAGAGGAAGACAGGACAGAGGTTAGCAGTGATGTCATAAAATCCATTGTGGAAAAATGGAATAATGCCAGGATTTCTTTGAGAAGCACCACTCCAGCATAACTGTAATGAACAGAATGTTGAATCTGATGAATGATACAGTGGTCTCTCATTTGTGGAGGGTTATGTAATATAGGAAAAACAAGTGACATTAGACAGATTTTTTTTTTGTCAAAATTGACCCTGCAGCTAAGAGACAAAGAAGAGAGGAACCCCCTGAAGGAGATCTCTCTGATGTCCTTATAGAGGAGGGCTGTCCCTCCAAACAGTAATCTCTTCTCCTCCCCACCCACCTTCTTGTCTGCATGGCAGAAGTTGCCTCAAGCAAAGTTAGTGTTTTTTGCTCTTCATACTGTACTGTACTAATTCCATGTGGTTCAAAATGGATTAACCTTATTTACATTGAACCTTGTGGGAAAATTTGATTCGGTTCACGACCACATTCATAGGGGTCAGCACAGATTAACCTTATTTACATTGACCCTCATGGGGAAATCTGATTTGATTTGCGACCAGTTCAGTTCGAGACCAGAATCATAGAATGAATGAAGTTCCTGAACCAGCATACCAATGTATGGTCTTTTTGTGACTTAATTTTTAGTCAGCATTCTCACTTTCGCATAAGATATATGGCTTCATAATTAAGCCCAGGATAATGGATGGTATAATAGACCTTTAAAATAAATAAACATAATAAATAGTCTTTTGTTTGAATTTATAATTTAAATCAAGTGTCTTCCTAAGAGCAGTGTTTCCAGGACTACTTTTGTTATTTCTGGTTTGTATAGGAACTGAATATCAAAGAGTAGTCATTTTCAGTGATGACTTATCTCCATAATATTGTTTTAGCTCATTGTGACCAATAAAATTCTCAACAGCATATTAAACATTATCTTTTAGCTATGAAACTAATAATAAAAGAAGCCCTATCATGCCTTACACCTTTACATTCCTTAATATTAAAGTCTTATTGTATCACCTTTATTGGACCTCATGTTTATGGAAAAATATATAGGACAACTTTTTTCTTTAGAGATGATTTATTTTGACTTATCTCATAATTGTAGCTCTTAAAGTTAAAAGATATATATATGTATATATATTTCTCTCTATTCTTCTGCCTTCCAATATTTTCTTTTTTTTTTTGGTACCAGGGATCAAACTCAGGACCTTGAGTCCCGTGAGGTGGCTTGCAATATTTTCTAAATGGAGTTTGATATGATGTGTTTAGGATGCTAGTGGATGTAGGAATTGCTAAGATTATTCTCTTAATTTGTTGTGTGACTTTGGACAACTACCTATAAATAATTGAATCTATTTAAGATTATAGCATTTCCCTTCTTTTACCTTGAAGTAACCTCATAAAGATTATTTTGATTAACTTAGATTATTTCAAAGAAACCCCTTCATGTACATATAAGATTGTGTGGCGTCACTTGCTAGAAGGCCTGTCATGGTTTAGGGGCTAACTGGATCTCGAAGGGGTCCTGGATCTCTGAAATAATTGGTATTAGATTTGCTTTACAGATGAGTGTTTTGAGTTCTTAGTGGCTCTACTTAATTGCAGACAATTAACCAAATGTTAATCTCTAAACAACAGGATCCATATTTTACCACTCTTTATCCTGATATTTTACATTGAGCCTTCTTGTTTCCTGGTCTGTAAGCCCAAGACAAATAAGAAGCTTTGTGACTTTGACAGTCAGTCAGAGAAACTATTAGTAGCTGAAGTGGGACATCATAGAAAGGGGCACCCAGCAGCCTTGCAGACAGACAGAAAGAAAACCAAACCACATTACCTCAAACACCAAAATAATGGTTCTCCACAAAAATAACTGAGCCATCAAGAGAATATTCAATCCAGCATGTGATGTTTGTTTAAGAAGAAAAGAAGTAGAAAAAAATTATATACAATTTGCTTCCAAGGAATTTTAATTCAAATAATTAAAATATGAACATTTTTGGAAGATTCCATTCCATGAGATGCTCAGTAAAAAACTGGTTAAATTGTGGTCATGTGAGTTTAGGAAATCAGATCCCTTGTAGAGGTTATAATTACACATGAGCATGTTGCAGGCTTCTAAGATATCTTACTATAAAGAAATCTATTGAAGATACAAAATCAGCACACAGAAATTCATGTCATTCTTGTATACCAATAATGAACCCACTGAGAAAAAAAATCAGGAAAACAATTCCATTCACAATAGCTTAAAAAATACTTAAGAAAAAACCAAACCAAGGAGATAAAATATCCCTATAATGGAAATTACAGAATATTAGAGAAAAAAAATGAAGACATTAAAAAAATGAAAAGATATCCCTTACACTTTGGATCAAAAGAACTAAATATCATGAAAGTGGAAGAATTATCAAAAGCAATCTGCAGATTCAGTGCAATCCCTATTAAAATATCAAGAACATTCTCCACAGAACTAGAAAAACCAATTGTAAAATTCTTATGGAAACACAAAAGAGCCAAAGTAGCCAAAGGAGTGCTGGAAGCATAACAATGTTATACTACAAAGCAATAGTAGCAAGAAACAGCATGATACTGTCACAAAAATAGACATGTATGCTAATGGTATACAACAGAAGACACACAAACAAAATCATGAATTTACAGTCATTTGATTTTTGACAGAGGAGCCCAAAAAGCCAGCCTCTTTAACTGCTGGGAAAGCTGGATATCCACAAAGTATTGAAATTAATTCCTTATCTCTCACCCTGTACTAAAATCAAATCAAAATGTATCAAAGACCCAGATATAAAACCAGAAAGTTTAAAATTGGTAGAAAATAACATAGGGGAAACACTTGAAACCATAGGCAAGGGAAAGATTTCCTAAATAGGACTCCAGTAGCACAGGAAATAATATCAGGTATCAATAAATGGTATTACATCAAATTAGAAAGCTTCTGCAGAGCAAAGGAAACAACAGAGTGAAGAGATAATTTACAGAATGGGTGCACTGTTTTGATAGAGGATCAATATCTAGACTATAAAAAGAACTAAAAAAATTAACCCCTCAAAACAACCCAATCAAAAAATGAGCAAATGAACTGAATAGACACTTTGTAGAAGAAGAAATAGAAATGGTCAATAAGTATATGAAAAAGTGTTCAACATCTTTAGCCATTTGGAAAATCAAATCAAAACTTTCAAATTCTGGGCTGGGGATTTAGCTCAGTGGTTCTGTCACCCGCCTCGCAAGTGCAGGGTCCCAACTTTGATCCCTGGTACCACAAACAAGCAAACACTTTCAGATTCCATCTCACCATAGTCAGAATGGATATCAACAAGAAAAAGAAAATAAGGTCGGGAATTTAGCTCAGTGGTTTCGCCGCCTGCTGTGCAGGTGCAAGGACCCGAGTTTGATCCCCAGTACCAAAGAAAAAAAAAAAAGAAAAAGAAAAAAAAATGAAAACAATGAATGCTGAGGACAATTCAAGGTTGGGAAAAGAAACTCACCTATAGTGTTGGTGAGGATATAAAATAGTACAACGAGGAAATAGTATGCAGATTCCTTAAAAAACTGAAAATACCAGAGGGAAGCCACCAGGCAAGGTAAGAAACTAAAGGGAAAGGGGGAAAAAAATAAGAAATAGAAGAGCCAAGAACAGTAAAACATCATGACAAGGATGGGTCAATATCTATCAATTATAATCTCAATGTTAATGGCTTCAATTCAACAATCAAAAGAAATAGACTGACAGAATGGATTAAGAAGCAAAATCCAGCAATATGCTGTATACAAGAAACACACCTAACTCAAAAAGACATTCATAGACTGAAAGTAAAAGGATGGAAAACAGTTCTCCACATGACAGGAACCCAGAAAAAAGCAGGGGTAGCAATCTTATTTGCAGACAAAGTAGATTTCAAACCAAAACTGATTAAGAGAGACAAAGATGGTCATTACCTCCTTGTGAAGGGAACAATCCAAGAGGAAGAGATGACAATCCTAAATATATATGCACCAAGTACAAATGCCCCCAGATATACAAAACAAATATTAATGGACATGAAAAACCAAATAAGCACTAATGCAGTTGTAGTGGGGGACCTCAATACCCTACTATCACAATCATCTAGACAAAAAATTAACAATGAAATTCTAGAACTGAACCAAGCTATTGAACAAATGGACTTAATAGATGTTTACAGAGTGTTCCACCCCACAAAATCAGAATACACATTCTTTTCAGCTGCACATGGGTCATTCTCAAAAATAGACCACATGCTAGCTCCCAGGACATGTCTAAGTCAATGTAAAAGAACTGAAATTACCCCCTGTATATTATCAGACTATAGTGCAATAAAATTGGAGATCAATAACATGAGAAACTGCAAAACTCCCACAAACACCTGGAAATTGAATAACACCTGGAAATTGAATAACACCCTCCTGAACAACCAGTGGGTCACAGAGGAAATTAAAGAAGAAATTCAACAGTTTCTACAAGTAAATGATGATGCCAGTACAACATTTAGGAATCTATAGGACACAATGAAAGCAGTTCTATGTGGGAAATTTATAGCAGTGAATGCCCATATTAGGAAAACAGAACTCAGATAAATAACCTAATGCAGAACCTCAAACTCCTAGAAAAAGAAGAGAATAACAAACCCAAAGCCTGCACAAGAGAGGAAATTATAAAGATCAGAGCAGAAATCAATGCAATGGAGACTAAGAGAACCATACAAAAAATTAATGAATCAAAGAGTTGGTTTTTTGAAAGAATAAATAAAATCGATAAACCTTTAGCCAACCTTATCAAAAAAAGGAAAGAAAAGACTCAAATCCATGCAATTAAGAATGAAAGAGGGGAAGTCACAACAGAACCAGCTGAAATCCAGAGGATCATCAATACCTACTTCAAGAACCTGTACTCTAATAAAATGGAAAACACAGAAGAAATGGGCAGATTCCTAGATACATATGAATTGCCAAAGTTAAATGAAGAAGATATGGAAATTCTAAACGTGCCAATTACAATGAGTGAAATTGTAATAAAAAATTTACCAACAAAGAAAAGCCCAGATCCTGATGGCTTCACTGCTGAATTCTACAAGACATTTAAAGAACTAATGCCATTACTCTTTTAACTCATCAAGGAAATTGAAGGGGAAGCAAGGCTTCCAAATTCATTCCTGGAAGCAAGTGTGACTTTGATTCCAAAACCAGGGAAAGACCCAACCCAAAAAGAGAACTACAGGCCAATCTCCCTAATGAACATAGATGCAAAAATCCTCAAGGGATTGTTGGCAAACAATACAGAGGGTCATCAAGAAGATCATACACCCTGACCAAGTCAGATTTATCCCAGGGATGCAAGGATGGCTCAACATATGTAAATCAATTAATGTAATATACTATATTAACAGTCAAGGACAAAAACCATATGATCATCTCAATAGATGCAGAAAAGGCATTTGACAAAATCCAACACCCATTCATGATAAAAACCCTACAGAAAATTGGCATGGAAGGTGTTTATCTCAACCTGATTAAGGCTATCTATGAAAAACCAACAGCCACCATCATACTAAATGGTCAAAAACTGAAAACTTTCATGGTAAAATCAGGAACAAGACAAGGATGCCCACTATCACCACTCCTCTTCAATATAGTTCTGGAAACATTAGCCACAGCAATTAGAAAAGAGAAAGAAATAAAAAGAATAAAGATAGGAAAGGAAGAAGTTAAACTGTCATTATTTGCTGATGATATGATACTTTACATAGAAGACCCAAAAAACTCAGCCAAAAGAATTCTAGACTTAATTGACAGATTCAGTAGAGTAGCTGGATATAAGGTCAACACTCAAAAAATAATAACCTTCTTATACACAAATAGCAGACTCACTGAGAGAGAAATTAGGAAAAATAATTCCTTTTACAATAGCATCCAAAAAAAAAGAGAAATATCTGAGAATCTGTCTAACAAAGGAAGCAAAAGACCTCTACACTGAAAACTACAGCACCCTGAAAAAGGAGATCAAGGAGGATAGAATATAAGAAATGGAAAGACATCCCTTGTTCCTGGATAGGAAGAACCAATATAGTGAAAATGGCCATATTTCCAAAACTGCTATATAGATTCAATGCAATGCTGATTGAAATTCCAACAATATACTTCACAGAACTAGAGAAACCAATACAAAAATTCAGAAACAGAAGAGACCTAGAATAGCAAAAGCAATTCCAGGCAACAGAGACATGGCTGGGGGTATCACAACCCCCAACTTGAAAGTATATTACAAAGCATGGTACTGGCAAAGAAACAGACCCAAGGATCAGTGGAATAGATTAGAAGATGCAGAAGCAACTTCAGACATACTCAGCCACCTCATCTTTGACAAAGGAGCCAACCACCCTCTTTGGAGGAAAGATAGCCTATTTAATAAATGTTGGAAAAACTGGATTTCAACCTGCCAGAGATTAAAACTAGACTCATACCTATCACCAGGCACTAAACTAAGATCAAAGTGGATTAAAGATCTAAATATTAAGACAGAAACACTAAACTTGCTGGAAGATAAGTTAGGTAGAACTCTTGAAAACATTGGCATAGGAAAAGACTTTATGAACAAAACCTCAATGGCACGGGAACTAGCACAAAGAATCAACAACTGAGATTTCATCTTATTAAAAAACATCTGCACTGCAAGAGAAACCACCAACAGAGCTAAGAGACAACCTACAATGTGGGAAAAAATTTTTAGGAGCTGTATCTCAGACAAAGGTCTTCTATCTAGAATATATAAAGAACTTAAAAAAATCAGACCCCCAAATTCAAAGACCCAATTCAAAGATGGGCATCTGAAATGAACAGACATTTCTCAGACAAAGAAGTAAAAGCAGCAAATAAATATATGAAAAAACTTTCAACATCACTGGTCATTCGAGAGATGCAGATAAAAACAGCACTGAGATTCAACCTCACCCCAGAAAGAATGGTTGCTATCAAGAAATCAACCAATAACAAATGCTGGCGGGGTGTGGGGAGAAAGGAACCCTTTTCCATTGTTGGTGGGAGTGCAGACTGGTGCAACCACTGTGGAAATCAGTATGGAGATACCTCAAAGAACTAGGGCTAGAGGTCCCATTTGACCCAGCTATTCCCCTGCTGGGAATCTTTCCCAAAGAATTAAAAGAATCATACCACAGTGATATATGTGCACCCATGTTTATAGCGGCACAGTCTGTAACAGTTAACGCTTGGGAACAGCCCAAGTGCCCATCAACTGGAAACTGGATAAAGAAGATGTGTTTTTTTTATAAAATGGAGTACTACTCAGCTATAAAGCACAAAAGACTAGACATTTATAGCTAATTGGATGCATATTGAGGCCATACTCTTAAGTGAAATAAATAGGACACTCATGTGTAAATACCAAATAGTTTCTCTAGTGTGAGAAACTGAAAGTGTAAATAAGGATTAAAAGGATTAATAAGGAATAATTGATACTTGGAAATAGGAAAAGGTCCAAAGGGGTAGGGGTGGTGGGAGGAGAAGAAAGGAAAGAAGAGAAAGGAAAAATTATGAGAAAATTTTAAAAAATGGAAATGAAGTCTGTAAATAGGGGAGGGTGGAGGAGTGAGCGGCGCACAGGTAATGGGGGAAAAAAATGAAAAACCAAGATACATCATGTACAGGTACAAGCACCCAATCATAAATGTAAATGTATTGTATCCCTAAAATGTACCAATAAAGGAATTTTAAAAAACCCTGAAAATACCATTTGGTCCAGCTATACCTCTCCTGGGTATATTCCCAGAAGAATGAACGCCATCATGCTATAGTGATACATGCATAGCCATGTTTATAGTGGTGTAATTCACAATAGCTAAGCTGTAGAAATGGCCTAGAGATGCCCATCAACAGATGAATTTGTAAAGAAAATGAATTGGTAAAGTAAAATGGAATATTACTCAGTCATAAAGAATGAAACCATGTAATCTGCAGGAAATTCTGCTAAAGCAAAATAAGCCAGACTCAGAAACATAACTATAATATGTTTTCTTTTATGTGAGAAAGCTAAATCAATAAATAAAGGAGAGATGACTGGAAACTAGAAAATAGTCTTTTGGAGATGGGTTAGGGAATAAGGGAGTAAGGTAGGGGGTAGTAGGATTGAAAATTATGATATGTTAAATGCATGTACCAGTTTCCCAAAATGAATCTCACCATTCACCATTCTGCATTACTAACGTGCACTAATAAAATAAAAAGAAACCTGTTTAACTTGATTCAGCTGAGTTCATTCAAACTGATAGGACTGGAGTACTCCTTGTTTCCTTAATATCTGTTTACAGGGCTGGTGTGTGGAGGAGCACCCCAGGCAGGCAGAGCTTAAGGCTGTATAACAGCTTTTCACTGCTTTTGCTGTTTATTGGCTTTGTTTTCTTAGGACACCCACCTGGCTCCATTCCTCTGAAGACTTCTACCTTCTCAGGGCTCTTCTCTCAATTTTTCATTTTTTCTCTTTCCACAGTCATCCATTGTGTACAAACAAAGCCTTACTCTAACCAGAAATATTGAAGGGGGGAGGGGAGAGGGGGGGAGGGGAGAGAGAGAGAGGGAGAGACAGACAGAGAGAGGGAGGGAGAAATGTTTGAGACAGGATCTTATTGTGTAGTTTTGGTGTTGTAGTGTTGGCCTTGAAATCACTATGTAGCCCAGGCTGGCCTCAAACTCACAGCAATCCTCCTGAGTGCTAGGATTATAGGTGTGTGCCACCACGCCTGGCTGGATTTATTTTTAAAACATGAAGTCACATTTGCTTCTCTACCCAAGTGCTCAGTATAGGTCTGAGTCAGAAGACCCTCAGCCTCCATCAGACTGAGGGCATCTGCTGTCCTTGCCTAGGGCTGGCAAGAGGCATATTTTGAGATTGGCTCAAGACTGTGTCTCACTAAGCATGTTTTGAAACACAGTATGACCACAAAGATTATAGCACAGTTGTATTAATATTCCACAGTTGTACACTATTTTTCTTGGAAAAGGGGGTGTTTTTCTTTCTCTTCATCTGTAATTGCTGTTGACTTGACGTGAAAGGACCTCAGAGATGAGGGGCCATAATGTCAGACAGGATGCCTACTGTGTATGCCCTGGAGTCCTTCTGGCCTCAGGCACTCTGCCCTTCTTCACTGTCAATTATTGCTTGATGAACTTTGACCTAGCAGGTTGCTTCCTTTGGCATTGTTATTTCTTGCCACCTCGCTTTCTCTTCAGGTGTGCCTTTTCATTGTGTTTCTTTTTTTCCTTGGGCTCCTTACAGCGGGTGCTTTGGATGGAGAAGGAGGTAGAGTGGTACTTTTGTAAACTTATCTTGATAGAACTTGAGTTTTTGTTACCATTGTGCTGCAATTTGAGGTTAGAAACACATTTGGTTTGAGGAAGGCAAGCCAAGTGGTTTACAGAGGTGTAACTGGGTGTAGCTTGTTAAACCTGTTTACCTCAGAAAAGATTTTTTGTTTCTTAAGTGTGTGAGAAAATGTATAGCTTTTGTTTTCTCTCTCACTAGCTGGCTCTGATTTTCATGGATAAAGTTTCAGTCGCAAAAAGCACACCATGTAAACAGTGAAGTATATCTTACCAGTAATTTGAGCCTTTTTATTGTCTGGCTTTGTTTATTTTATTAATTTTAATCCCATCAGAACATAAATTTATGTTAGCAGTTGGGAGTCTGGTATAATCTCCAGTTTTGATTGTTTTGTTGTCTTTTTTCCACACAGCCAGTTAAGTTCTTTGCTAAATAGCTAGAGAACAATTCTTATTAATTAAGGTCTGTGTGTGCTGTGATTCTGCTACACTGTAAAGACCACATGGATAAGGACTTTGATCTCCCCTCTCACACGCATGGGACTCAGAATGGTTCCTGGTACAGAGTAGGCACCCAATTAATTTGTTAAGTGAATAAATCCCATTTTTAGAATTGAGAGTGGAAATGAAGGCGTTTGATAACTAATCATGTTAGTGTGTGAGTCACCAGTTCTCTTTCATTCCCCTAACTCATTTGTAGTGTGACTTTAAGAAAGGGTGGCTGAACCTAGGATAAAAAGGGTGAATTTAACATAGTGCTGCTGGGTGATCTCGTAAGATCCTACAAGGGCAGGTCTGGGCCTGGTCCATAATTGGGTGGGAAGCCTCAGAGAGCAGAAACCAGCACATGACAGGATGTGGTGTGGGGAACCTACCTGGCCTTCAAGTTAGGGCACAGCCTGCACCTGCCCACACAGCACCAGTTTCACAAGGGGTCCTCATAGAGTCTCCCAGCATACCTTCTTGAGTTGGCTGAGGCCAAAGTCTTGAGACTTTTGTTTTGCTTGAAACAGGAGTTATGTGAGCAGTTTTCTGTCTTATAATTAAAATTATCTTGAGGAATAATTTTAATTTAGATTCTATCCTCTCCTCTTCCTCTTCTTCCTCCTCTTTTTCCTCTTCTTCCTCCTCCTTCTCCTTCTCCTTTTTTTTAACCAGCTGGTTAAGCATTTGGCTACAAATAGAGATGGTCACTTATTAGTGATATTCACTGTTGCCCCTGATGTGACCTCTCTATAAATTTTAGAGTTAAAACCTTTAATTTCTGAACATTAAAGAGCAGTGTTTCATCTGGCTAATTTATTTCCTTTGTTATTGAGGCAACTTAACCACTGAGGTTACTGCTTCATTTTGCAATTTGACTCAAACTTCTTCCTGAATCTGTGAGTAGACACAGCTTTTCATCTAGAACAATCCTGCATGTGTAGACTTTCATACATGGATTTAGATTAAGATTTAGTTTATGGGAATTGAGGGATTTCAGTTTCAGGGGTATCTCTTCCAGTATTTAGGGAGATCACTTAAAAGAATCTTTCTTGTACATTTTATAAAGAAATGTGTAGATAGAATTACAGAAAATAATAGTAGTTTAAACAGTATCAGATGAATTACATAGCATATTATGATATTTATTAATTTTTAAATTTGAAGTTTATGATAGTTTTTTTTTTTTATACCAGGGAATCAAACTCAGGACCTTGCACGGCAGCACCACTGAGCTAAATCCCTGGCCTGATAGTTATTTAAAATTTAAAAATTTTAGTTTTTAAAGAGAAGAGATAGCTGGTTGTGGTAGTGCACACCTGTGATCCCTGCCTGCTGGAGGCTGAGGCAGGAGGATCGCCCTAAGTTCAAGGCCAGCCTGAACTACACAGCAAGACCCTGTCTCAAAAAAAAAAAAAAAGTGATAATGTTTAGAGAATTGTAGGAGTTTTTTATTATTGATTTTTTTCTGGTCAGCTCATATAAGTATATGTATGTACAGTATTTCACATTCTACCCTTGCTTGCCACCCGAAGTTTCATACATTACCCCAGAATGGATATTTAAAAAATCATTTTGCCTGTGTAGAATTGAAGAATATTAAAATGAAGAACCCCCAAAGGGAATGGAAGTTGTGGAGTTGTTGTGACTCAGCGTACAACTCACAGGAGGCTATGATGAGATCAAAGTCATAGAAATGCACCTTAACTGTCAGTGGGTCCAGGAATTAAGTAGATGCTGCTGAGGGGTGGGGGTGGGGAGAGTGTCACGGGAATCTTTTCTTTTCCAGTGGCCTCTTTGCCAAGCAGCTGTATTTCCAACCCCCAACCAGGTGCTCGCTCTGTGTGTGTATACTGAACATGTGATCCTTAAAAACTTCAGATAGTACCTCCTTTCCCTTTTCTTTACTACTGAATGTGTTCTCTATTTCAGTAAGTAAGCACCACTATCCCAGCTGTCATGAACTTTGACCTCTCCTAGTATATCACTTTAACTCTTTCTCTGAAGTATTTTTATTAGTACTATTTGGCTATTGAATTGTTTTAGAATAATAATTAGACTGTGGGCTGGAAATGAATCAGCACTTATCAATGTACTGAATTACTTTTGGTACATTAAAACGTTATATTAACTTAATTTGCTAAGGCATTTCATCTGTGGGATTGGAAACAGTAACAAGTCAGAATGCAGACCACTGGCACGGAGAAGCCTCGCTGAATGGGTATGGATGAATTTGCCCAAATTCATCGTTATTCCAGGGATATATATTTAGAGCATAGTCCCCACAGCTAGTAGGTCTACTGATTTATCTTTTTTTTTTCTATGTAAGAGGAGACATGTGCTATCTCTATACAGACACACTCACACTTGTATTTAGTTACAAGAAAACTTTAGAAAATCGTCAGTTTTTTATAAATAAAACTATATTTAGTTTGCTCATCTTTTGTGAGGTATTACTGTGATAAATTTTAAGGTAGTATTAGTAAAAAATGTTCATGTTTTGATTTGTTATTTAATTTTCCTAACTTAAAATTAGGGCATTTACTACACTCTAAAACTGGACAGATAGAAATACCAACACAAAAATGATGTCTGTTTGTCACAGATTTCATCTTTTCCCCTCCTGAATGCATAAGACTACTTTGGCATATATTGATTTGCTGAATGACTCAGTGAATGAGAGTTTTAATATTCATTTGTAAGTATTCCCCACCTTACCATAAAGCAAAAACCATCAGTGTTTCTGGTGAAACCACTTTCTAACCTTTGTTTTGGGTAGTGGGGATTGAATATTGGAGCTTCTCAGTGAGCTACATGCTTTTTAAATTTTTAAATTTTTAAATTTTGAGACAGGGTCATGTTAAGTTTCATAAATTGCCTAGGCTGGGCATGAACTTGTGGTTTTTCCTTCCTCAGCCTCCTAGAGTACTGGGATTACAGGTGTATTCCACCAGGCCCACGTCTAACCTTATATAGTCATACCTTTTGTTACCCTTTGAGAAAAGAACATAGTTTTACTGCTCTTGATTTTTGTATAATTTTCAAATTAAAATTAAAAAATTAAAAAGCTTCTGTATGACTCAAGACTAATGAAACAAGGCTAGCATTGAAGAAAAATGGGAAATGTTATTCAAACACAGTTTTTAAAAACACTTAAATATGATTTAGACTGAAACTGGTATCTATAGGTTGTGTTTATAAATTTTAGAGCTGATTATAGTGCACACCTATAATCTCAGCACTCAGGAGGCTGAGGTGGAGGATTGCTGCAAGTTTGAGGCCAGGCTGGGCTACATAGCAAGACCCTGTCTCAAAAAACAAAGAACAAAAACAATTTTTTTTTCAAATGGCAAACATTTTTAGATCAAGAGAATTCACTTATAATCCAGAATTCTTTACCTTCTCTTGAAATATAAGAAAACATGGTAGTTATTGGAAATTTTGCTATGTTGCTGCACGGATTGGCCAGCTGTGAGTAGCAGCTGCACTTGAGAAGACATTTGGTCTGTCATCAGTGTTCCTGCTATCCCCTCCTTGCACCCTCCTTTTCTTTCGCAACTGCCTGGAGCTGAAGGCCATTGAGTTTAGGGCCTTTGGTAAAATATTCCATTGGTGACCCATGTCATTGATATGTTTGCGTTTATCTACATGGTTGAAGAACTATTTCTGTATTTCTTTTTCTGTTTATTTTGAAATGAGAACAAACATCCCTCGTTACTTAGGTTGGAATAATGTGTCCTCTCCTATACTTTAGCTAGCTTCCTGCCAGTCTCTCACTTTCTTTTTTGTTCCTCCTCCCTTATTATTTTGTTTCCTCTTTTGGGAGCTGAATGTATGGATTCTTCAAGTAGCCTTTATACTTTCCCATTTTGAATTTACTATATTTTAAATATTTTAAATTAAAAATTTATACATATGGAACAAATTTAAATTAGAATAGCAGCTAAGGGGAAAAGTAGTCATATCTTACCAGAAATAATCATAGTTAAGTTTCTTTTTTTTTTTTTTAACTTTATTTTTTATTTTTTATTTTTGGTACTGGGGATCGAACTCCGGTCCTTGTGCTTGCGCAGCAGGCAGTGAAACCACTGAGCTACATTCCTGGCCCCATAGTTAAGTTTCTTGTATAGAAACTTGTACAAAAGAGCATTTGTATAGGTGTCCTCTGTTTTACTTTTTGCACTCAGAAGGTCTATGTATGCATTGCTATTGCAATTTTTTGTATTTTTATCAATACTAATGGATCTACTCTGTTCTCTCTGTCTCTCTCTCTTTCTTTTCTTTTCTTTTTTTTGGTACTGGGGATCGAACTCGGGACCTTGTGCTTGTAAGGCAGGCAGCGGAACCACTGAACTCAGTCCCTGGCCCTGTTCTTTTTAGTAGTTGCATATTATTTTCTAATGTGATTACTGTAAGCAGCACTTGAATAATGGATGTTTGTAGTTTGTTTTTTCTCCCAAAGCTCCATTATCCCCTTTCATAATACAGGCTGGGCATCAGGCCTGGACTGAGGTATATTGAGGGTAGATTTAGTGCATTTTCTCTTTCTGTATAGAATAGTCAGTGTGATAATAAAGCCCATCATAAGCACCAAAAGGCCTGGTTTTTCTTCCTTTTACAAAACTATCCTATGATATGCCTCTGTATATAATTAAATTAATAAGCCCTATTCATGGAATTGATAGATTGAAAGTATTTACATTTAAAAAATTGGGGGGGGGGGTGTTGAGACAAAAATCTCACTATATAGCCCAGGCTGGCTTTGAACTTGTGGCAATCCTCCTGCCTCAGCTTCCCCTGTGTTAGGATTACAGGTGTGCATCACCACGCCCTGCACATTTTAAATTCTGAAACACATTGCTGTTAGTCCTCTAGTTTGGTCACACTAATTTACTCTTTCCCTCTAGAGCCATTCAGATACTTCTGTCCTGCAGTGGTGTTCTCAGGGAGACCGAACATCTTGTGTCACCTTTCCTTTGAATGCCTCTTTGGATCTTTTATATTTTCAACACTGTTTATATGTCTTATTTGTGTTTGGGTCTGTTTCTGGGTTCTCAGTTCCATTTCATTGGTCTGTCCATCCTGTTATTGGTACCAAGCAATTTTCTGGTAGGAATAATTGCCCTTAATTTTTCTTTTTTAGGATTTTCCTTGAAAAAAAAAGCTTAAGGAAAATCTTTTATACTTAACAGTGGCAATTCTACTTGGCATAAAAAAGTATTCATGTATATAGAGAATCACCCTGGAAATGGACAGACCCCCAGACAGAAGCCTGAAAGAGAAGGGGCTATGTATGGCTTTATAGACCACAGCCAGGAATACCCCAAGAAGTCATTTATGGAATGTGAAAGGTGTAATGATCTGATTTATAGTGAAAGGTTATTGTGATTATGGTGTGAAGGATGGATCAAGGGTAGGACAGACAAAGTAGAAGCAGAATCAAGCTTGGAAGCATTACCGTCATGGTGCTGGCTGGTAGGCAGGATGCAGAGAATGGGCACCTCTTAGCTAGTAGAGATAGAGCTTCCTGATGAATTAATGAGCTGTGGATTTCTGACTTGAGCACCTGGGTGGAATGTGATGTTACTTACTAATATAGGGCATAGTGGGGGAAACAATTAGTTTTGGGGACTATATTAAGAATTTAAGTTTGAACTTCTTGAATTATTTGTCAGTGTTGCACCATTTGAGAGCAAATGAAAAACTAAAAAGTAGAAAAAATATGCACATATATTTGCAATAACTTTGTATTAATTTTTGCTATGCTAATATTTCCCTTCAAATTCACTTTTATATACCCTTTCGGAACAATCTTCTTAAATACCTTCTGGGTCGGGGATTTAGCTCAGTAGTTCTGTCACCTGCCTCAAAAGCGCAAGGTCTCGAGTTCGATCCCCAGTACCAAAAAAAAAAAGAGGATTCTTAAATACCTTCTGAGTTTTTCTTCCTGATCCACTCAGAAATGATCAGAAGCGCTCTTCAGAGGATATCTAATTCTTAAACTAAATCCTCCACAGCTTGTCCGTTACCCAACCTGCAGATTATACTGTTCATATTATTTATTGTCTCTTGCTCCCCAATATGAACTCTAAACTTTCACTTCTCTAGACCTGTCTCTGTCACAAATATCCATTCTCCCTTCCTTTATGTGCTATCTTTTCTCCTTTTGTATCTTCATCTAAGAAGCTTTTTTAGTTTTTTTGTGGCCTTTTCCAGTGTGTGTCACCTCTTTCTCTGCTTCTGCTGTTCTCTGATCAGCCAGAAATACAAGTTCTATTCTGTCCTTGTGGAACACTTCATGTGAGGCATGCATATATTGTCTTCTTTATTTTATTTCAAGCACTAAATGGTTGGTATCTTATTAAATTTTCTATCTTGCGTAACACCAGTGTACACATAGTTTATACTGAATAAATGTATTTGAGGGGATATTTTATCTTATTTGGAGATATTTAAGCAGATAACTAGCCTGCTTGTTTTAAGAGAAAGTTATTGGAACAATACTATATATACTGAAAAATTTAAAATATAGTTGAAAGATGAACTGAGCCTCAGTGCAGCCCCAGGAAAACTCACCAGTATGAACTAATGAAGTTGTCATCTAGAGAATTGTCATTAGTGTGGTTTAGCTTCTACTTACCATATCTATATCCCTCAATTCAAAATCTGGAGGAAAAGAATTTGGCTCAGCTTTGGTCAGTTTTCTACCTTAGGTAGAGCATAGTAGCTACTTAGCTGCATAAATTAGGAGGCCCCTGTGGCCACCTTGAGGTAGAAGGCTATCCCTCCACGGATTGTGTGATTGGTTCTGGTAAATTGTAAGCGATGACCAAGGAGAGATAGGTTGTCCTGAAAAGAGTACCAGGTGGTTTCAAAGAAACTGCTCCATGCTTGTATCTTAGTCCTGTCAATTGTGTCATGTCATTACTAATGTAGAAGATTACTCATTCTGAAGTTCCTTAGGTCAGGAAAAGAAAAGAATTCTATTAGTAATAATTGTATTATATTATAAACATTAGCAGATCATGAGCTATATAGTTGCTTTTTGTTCTACAAACACAGTAGTTTTTCTGCTATTAAAGATCCCTATTTATTCTTCTATATGATTTCTATAATTAGGCTTTGAACATGAAGAAAATAATCTATGAAAATTTAAAGAGCACACTAGTTGGTTAGCTTTTTTGAAGATAGTGGGAAAAATATTAGAAAATACGTGTTTTAGAAGAAAATAATTCAGGGCTGGGGATTTAGCTCAGTGGTTTCACCTCCTGCTGCGCAAGCACAAGGACCTGAGTTTGATCTCCGGTACCAAAAAAGAAAAAGAAAAGAAAATAATTTAAATCTATTTTGGTATTTAAGTTTATCATTTATGGAAAGTAGTTCATTTGTTAATAAAGATTATTTACTGAGAAATAAATTTTCCAACAAAATATTTTCTAAGCATTATGCTGCTGTATAGCAGTAAGCAACTTACCAAGAATAAGAGTAGTTAGAAGAATTTTCTTAAGGTACAAGACAAATGTCCATGTTTTATACTAGATTTTTTTTTCTCTGTCACTTTTAACTTTAACAATTTTCTGACCAATTTCTGTCTATCTATGTAACACATAGATCTGGGTAATTTAAAAAGTCATTATCTTTTCTAATAGAGAAAAGGGTTAAGATATATGAACAAGCAGTTCACTGGAGAAGAAATATGAAGGGCTGATAAACAAATGTGAAGACGGTCAACTCTGAATTATCAGGGTCATGCAAATGAGAGAAATGGCATTTCACATCTGTCAGATAAAAATTTAGAAGTCTAAAAGTAGTGAAGTTGATTGTGTATCATAGGTTTCACATACTGTTAGTGGTTTTGGGTGTCTTTCAGGACAGTGGCTCTTCGGAGCCATCTCACAATTATTGGTTAAGTTGAGAATGAATGAACTATTCAGTAAGCTCCTGGGTTGGTAAACACCACATAGAAGCTGGCATATGTTGCCCAGTGAAACAAGCACATGGGCTACAGCAGGGGTCCTCAGTCCCCAGGCCACAGACCAGTACTGGTCTATGTTCTGTTAGGAACTTGACCTCAAACCAGGAGGTGAGCAGTAGGTTGGTGAGCAAAACTTCACCTGTATTATTTACAACCACTCCTTACAGCTTGCATTCCTGCCTGAACTCTACCTCCTGTCTATCTGACTAATCTGTCAGTAGTGTCATTAGAGTATTTTAGGATCATGAACCCTCCTGTGAACTGGGCACACAAGGGATCTCGGCTCCATGTTCCTCATGAAAATCTAATCCCAAATCACCCTTCTACACAAATAAACCATCCCCCAACAAATAAATTGTCTTCCATGAAGTCAGTGCTTGGTGTCAAAAAGGTTGGGGACCACTGTTCTACAGTACTTTTATAATGTGGAAATTTGTAAAACCCTATGTCTCTCAACAGTGAAGTAAGTAGAAGTAGTATAATTAGACTCTAGAGCACTATGTAGGAAAGAACATTAATGATCTATAATCAGGTGGGAGTTAGCTCCAAGAAGGAAGAGAATAGGCACAGGATTCAGTTGCCACCAAAAAAAGTGTTTCTTGTCCAAAAACTCATGACCCTTTATTTCACATTAATCTTATTCTACAATATAGGGGTGAAATAGAAGATTGAACATATGAATCTGCAGACATCTTTGATATAGCATTATTCTCTTTTCATCTTCCTAGGCATACACACATCTGTGCACACATATATACCTCCTCCTTTTTTGAAAGAACATGTTCCTCATAGTCAGGCTTAGGCCAAAGACAGCTGGTATCTAGTGAGTCTGCCAGGTCATCACTGTCCATGCGTGGAGAGTTCCTCTACCTTCATCTGGGGTGATGGGCTCGAGGGGAGTTGGCTTCTAGTTGTCTTTTTCAAAGGTACTCATTATACCTTGGTTCTTTTAAAAAAGTCTATGCGACACATACATGCTTTATGTGGCTGATTAAGACAGTGTCTTTTTGATTATCTGCTGAAGACATTATTTATTGTGTTCCTCAATGACCTTTTTATAGAAGTTTTCTTTGAAATAGAAAATACTTAAATAAAAATGAATATAAAGCTCAAAAATATAAACTGTAAAGCTAAAATGTATGTTTAAACTACCATGGGAGTAAAAAGAATGACTAATATTTATAAAGTGCTTACTATGTTAGATATTACATCTCCAGTTTGAAAATGATGAAAAAAAGGCATGGAGAAGTTAAATCACTTGCCTAATGTTTTCTGATAGTAAAGGGTAAGGCCAAGGATCAAAGACCAATTTTACTGGGGAAGACAGTCTAGACTACTACTGTCTCAAGTGATCTTTCTTCTTCACTCTTACTTCTGTTGTGTGCACATTTTGGAGGGGAATTGCATGTAAATTGCTTTGTAGTTTTAGTTGGTCTCCCACCCCCAGCTTTTAAATTGACTGTATTATACAAGAGCAAGAATGAGCTTGAAGATTTCTTTGTATTAATTATATGAGCTAAGATAGTATGTGAGTACTACCCATTCAATATATTTTTATATAATATATGGGAAGTAGCTAATAGCGTCTCATTAGTGACAGCCTAAACTATATGTGCCTAAAATTGATTATCATAGATTGTAATTCACCTCCCATTTATCCTTCAAAGCATGTTTTACCAAGAATATAGATTTGTTATCATATATTTCTGTATAATCTCTCTGTTTTCAAGTTAAAACCACTTTTTCTGCCTTTTCGCACTTGAATTGATGAAATTCCCAAGGTTGGCCCTTCTCTTCCTACTTCTATATACTTTTCATGGGCAATCTTCTCCACCTCTCTTGCCTTCATGCACTGTTTCTTTTCTTACAATTCCCAAAGTGCTTTCTATCCCACTCAGATACTCTTTATGCCTGGCTCTGAATATAGAAAAGCCTTCTAGCTACCTCCCTTGCTAACTTGCTGGCATGGATCTCCTCCTCCCATAGTTTTCAGAATGATCATTCCATATTAGCACCTGGTTTTGTTAGCCCCCATTTAAAACTGCCATCGGCACCTCCTGCCTCATAATACAGCCAGATGCAGTTCCATATTCTACAAGCTTTACCTCTTAGCACTTCTTATAGATTTTCCTGTGTATCTTCTATGCTCCCTTGTTATGCTATTCTTTCTCTCTGGAATGTGCTTCCTCCTTCTTCAGCCTTACTAACCTACACTTAGTATTCTGATTCCCATGGCAGGTCCTGGGGAACAAACCTTTTCTAACATTTCAACTCTTTTCTTTCTTTCCCCTATGTGTGCTACCCACCTTGCTTTGCCGTTTTTCTCAAATGTTTTTGGAGTCCAAATAATACTTCTATTGCAATTCTTCTACCACGGTGTTTTATAACTAAATAGTTTTAAAAGTTTGGCTTTCCCCATCTCCATGATTAATTACCTTTAATCCTTTTAATGTTTGCGTGTGAGTCCCCAGCACAGGCTGCCTGTGGTCGATTATTTGTTGACTTATTTCTAAGATAGTAGTTATCAACTTGGGGTGATTGTGTTCCCCAAGGGTTATTTGGCAATGTCTGGAGACATTTTTTATTGTGACTGGTGGGGTGGGACTATTATGGTCCATTGGGTGGAGCCAGATGCTTCCAAACACAGTCCATAGGATTAACTCCTCACCATCCCTGCCCCAAATGGGAGTAGTTCTGAGGTTGAGAGAACCTGCTCTAGGATGAAGTACAAAACATTGTCCTACAAACTGGCTTTTCAGTCAGGTGTGGTGGTGCATGTATCCCAGTACGAGAGAGGTGGAGGGAGGAGGATCACCATGAGTTCAAGGCCAGCCTGGGCTACATAGTGAACACAAGCCTGAATAGTGAATACATATAGCCTGAACCACATAACAAGTCCTTGTCTTTAAAAAAAAGTCATTTTGTAACAAAAATATGAAATTATTTAAATATGGAGTTTTCAAGTTAATGTATAAAGATTTTCAGTAGCACACAGCTTTATTTTTAAACTAAACTGTTTTGGTTTTTTGGTGGCTCATTAATATTTATTCAGAAATGTCTTGGGAAACTATGTGCCCTTAGTGATTATTAATGGATGAGCAGCTACAGTGATTTAGGCACAAAACTGAAAGGATGAAAGGACAGTAAAATCAAGCTTGTCGTTTACTTTGGAAATTTTTTCATTTTTGTAAGTGTTCCTAATAGATAATTACCCAAGTAATGGGTTTGAGGAGGTGTGGGGATGGTTAGTATCTTTTTTAAAAAGGACTTAACATAATCCTTAGAAAAGGCCAAATGTGATAAGCCTTTACATAGATGATCAAATGATGAAAACGCTAATGTTGCTGTCAATAGTAGTGTGCACACACACCCATGTACCCACATAGTAGCCCTTGTATCCTTTTCACTGTCTTCACCCAAGTGCCTCCTCCATGATCAGGATCACAGTCAGTGGTAATCCATCCAACTAGATGGAGCTTCCCCCGAGTGAGTTCATACTTGCATTATGAATTGATTGGGACCAGAATACCCATTCAACTAAAGGTGTGTTCACTTTTAGTAAATTTACAATCTGGTGTAAGTACTAAATTAGATGGGGCTGCTAATGTATTAGAAAATTAGAATATCAGAGGATAAATTGTTACTGACTAGTGTACAACATGGGACTAACCTGTAAAATCCAGTGATAGGAATATAAAATCTTTTCATGCATAGTTTAGTAACATGACTGGGCAAAGACAGAAAACATCAGAAAGGAGGTTTTGCTTCTCCTCTGCAAGATTGGCTGTGTGGATATAATTCCTGTCTCATGATCCAGTTGGAAGTTTAGAAATTTGAGTAGGAGAAAGAAAACATTTTAGGAAATGTTAGGAAAAGGAGACAATCATATTCTTAAATAGTTCTTGTTCATATTAGCATTTTATTTTTGGTCCTGGGGATTGAACTCAGGACGTTGTGCTTGCAAGGCAGGCGGTGGCCCATATTAGCAGTTTTTAACTAGACTCTGAAAAATGTTATATTGGAATTGTGCTTGAAAAGTCAAATTTTCGTCTTTACTCTTGGAGATGGCTTTGGTAAATTTAAGTGGTTTACACTAGAAGAGGCAATTTTTAAATATTTGATTTTTAACAAATAGTGAATATTATTTAGCTCCACATTATATTTTAAAATCCAAGAAATACTTTTTCCTAATAGATGATTCTCATCAGCCTTCAGATAGTGTTATTAGTTCAGTTTTAGAGACCATGTGTACCTGTGACACATGTCTTTTAGCTTCCTGAAGGAAGGTAGAAATATATTTATATTGATTTCAGTGAGCTCTGTGACATAATATCTGACAATTGGTTTAACCTGTTGTCTTTGTTCCTGGTTACTGTTGGATTTTGCATCAAAACAAGTCCAAGCTACATATACTGTAATTAAGAAGCTATTTTAAGGAGTTTAATCATATGAAATAGAATAATAGGCCTGGATACATATGGGCTTGAATAAAGAATATTTAATTGCATTTCTCTTAATTTTCCCAGCCAATTTCTGCAGAAATTTTGGAATATTCATCACATAGTGAGAAAGAAGATGACTCAGAGGATGTCCTATTCATTGATTCAGAGTCCCCTCACAAATACCACATGGATTTTGGACTGGATACAAGGCAGATAATGGACAGACTGGTCAACCCAAGGGTGAGATCAACAGAGCCCGTCTTGTGTACACCCCAGAAACAGACAGCCAAGCTTCCTAGGACTCCAGAAGATTCAGCAAAGAAGAAGAAACTTTTAAGGTTAAATTATGTTTTAAAGTACTTTTTTCTTGTTTTCTTAAGAAACCCAAATATCTGAAATGTTAATTTAAAAATACTTGTTTACTTGGGAAAGAAAATTGGAAGAATTACAATTCTCTAATGTTGATAAGCAATTAGTGAAGTCTTGATTCTTGAAATTGTTTATTCAAGTTGAGTGTTCATGGATTTTGTGATGACCAACTTACGTGACTCCTTTTGCTTGATAGAGATTTGTTGTTTGACTTATCAAACCTTAGTGTAGATCAGTGTTCAGGTGCTGTGTTAGACAAATAGACAAGTGCATTACAGTTCTGTTCTTTAGTAATTTATAGTCTAAAGAAAGAAATAGAAATAAATATCAATCCTATCAGGTTACTTTTATGAGTATGGTGAGAGAGATTAGCCAGGGTAATGCTCGCAAATGCAAGCATGAGAGCCAAGACTCAAGGACAAGAAACAGCTGGTGTGGCTGTGGAGAGCCACCGTGGAGGAATATTCCTGTCATTGGAGTAGCAGGCAGGCCAAGCAGGATGCATGAAAGAGCCTGAAAGGACCTGTCCCTACCCTGTATTATACAAAGTGTCTTTGTTGAATAAGAACAAAACAATAATAATAAAAACCAATGAAAGTGAGAAAGAACTATGTGACAAGCCTTTATGATGAAGAGACACCATGGCTGAAGGAATGTGTAATGAAAGAAATAGGGGTGGTGCCATGACTCCTGTGGTAGGATTGAGGGTTAGTTGCTAGTGGCCTGAAAGGGATGCAGCCTCTAGAGACGTTGCAGAGATTAGGAGCGATAGTATCTGAGACAGTGAGGCAGGCCAGTAGAGGCAGAGGGTAAGGTAATGGTCTGTCAGCTTCTGGAGAGAAAGTGAGGGAGGCAGATCAGGAAGGCAGAGGCGTGTCCTGAGGATAATAACATATGAGAATGTGGCAGAGTCTACTGAGATGAGAGTAACAGGTGAGAAAGTTCATATCTGGTCCCCATCTCTTGTTCTCAAAAAATAAGACACAAGGCTATAATGTGTGTAGTAGAAAAACCCAGTCCTGGTATATGAGAACTGGTCCCAAGGTGTCATGAGATCAAATAAAGAGACAGACAGATCCAGAATTGCATAAAGTATAATTTTTTGGGTACTTAGTGAAAGAAGTATGGTTTTGGGTGGCAGTATAACCTGTGGATCCCATAATTTAGTTTAGAGCAAGGAGAGGTTATAAAGTGGTCAGGACGGAAGTGACTTATCCAAGCCAGACTGTACTTGATTTGTTTTAAGCAAATATCAAAGATGTTGTTAGACACATTCCTGGTGCTGAGGTCTCCAGAGTCCCCTTTCTCCCTCTTCTTCCTGTCATCATCCTCTTCTCTAATAGTCTCTCTTCTACTTTTAGGTCTTACTTATTTAGTTAATTTTCATATATGAGGGAGAACATCTAATACTTGTCTTTCTGTGTCTGACTTTTAGAAATAGGGTTGTTCATTAGATCACATGGTGTTTCCATTCCTAAGTTTAGGTACATTGACCAGAATTCCATGCAGGTATTCTGTGGGCATATTTGGAGCAGAGGGAAAACAGGTGACCTGTGAGGGACCCTCACAGTCCTTAGTTCCTAAACTCAGCTAGTGTCACAGATTTTATATGAGGACTCAGACCCTCCCATGTGTCAACAAGTTCTTTGTGCATGTTCACTCTTGCTTTTACATTTCATCCTATAATTCCTACAGTTTTTTTTTTTTAGAGGGGTCTAGTTTGAACTTTTAACCAGCTACTTTTAGAGTTTACTTTGTCTTCTTTTTTCCTCTGTAAAGTCATAGTACTGAGACCCAAGATTGGCAATGAATTATCTAGTCTGTAAAGAATGCAGTGTTTTGCCTTTTTCTTATATTTATATTGCAAATATAATTTTTTTTTGGTACCAGGGATAGAACTTGGGTTCTTGCGGCTTGCGCAGCAGGTGGTGAAACCACTGAGCTAAATCCCCAGCCCAGATTTATTTTTTTAAATTTTGTGTTCTGTATGCTGTACATACACATAAACACATTCAGAAATAATTACCACATATAGGAAAACAGTAGGTTACATTAATGGTAAGTATAAGATGTATAATATATGTTATGTATAATGATAATAAGTATGATAATTTTAATCATAGTATAAAAAGCATAAAACTTAACTAAAAGCCATAACAAGGATGGTAACACTAATGATGGACATTTCTTGAAGGTTTAATAAATGTCAGGCACTATACAAAGTCCTGTTGGGTTTTAACAATGGATTCTTCATCAAAGCTAATTTTATAATAATGGAGATGTTCTTTAACCTCTTGTCTCTGATTTTATCATCTGTGATGTAGATGTTGATATTTGTCTTTCTACCTAAAGAGGCTACTGTTTGAGTAAAATGATATAATGCAGTAAAATGATCAATGAAGTAATAAATAATCTGTGAGTTAATACATTGAAAATTATGTAACCATCATGATGATTAACAACTGATCTTGTTTTCTCTTGAGATTATAGTTGTGATAGGAGCTGCTGATTTCTCCCTGTCTCTATATATGTATATGTGTGTATACTTATATAACTTTAAATATTAATATTTATATATAATTTTATAACAGTGAATATATATGTTCATCAATAAGTATGCACATTCATTGATAAGTAGGCTCTTATGAAGTAGCTATATGCAAATTGTTACAAATTGTCTTACTACTATTCATGGAAGTTTCTTTTTTTTTTTTTGGATACCGGGGATCAAACTCAGGACCTTGCGCTTTCAAGGCAGGCAGTGGTACCACTGAGCTAAATCCCCAGCCCTGAAAGTTTCTTTTTTTATAATATTGTAATCCTTGCTATGTGTTTGTGATTGATACTCAATTTCTAGAGTTCAAATAGTGGGCCTAGTTTTAAATACTCTTACTTGAATATCCTACCTATCAACAATTTGGCAAGGTTTTTTTTTAATTAGTACATTTTTTTTTTTGGTACTGGGGATCAAACTCAGGACCTTGTGCTTGTGAGGCAGGGGGCAGAACCACTGAGCTAAATCCTCAGCCCTATTAGTACATCTTTTCAATGAATAAAGATTACATTTATTATTGGTACATGTATATAACACATCTTAATTCTGTTTTTCATTCCCTCCTCCTCCCATCCTTCCTCACCATTTCTAACTCTTGATCCCCTTCCCATTTAAAAGAGCTCTATTTCTATTTTGTTTTAATTCCTTTTTTTCCTCCCATTCCTTCCTCTCTCATTCCCTTTCCCATTTGATAAAGATCTCCCTACTTTGTGTTATCTTTTATTTTGCTCTTTATTTATATTTTGGATTTCTCATTAAGAGAAACCATGTGAGGGCCGGGGATTTAGCTCAGTGGTTTTGCCGCCTGCTGCGCAAGCTCAAGGACCCAAGTTTGATCCCTGGTACCAAAAACAAAAACAACAACAAAAAAAGGAGAAACCATGTGATATTTAAGCTTGTGTGTATGATTTATTTCACTTAATATTACAGCCTCAAAATGCATTCATTTACCTATGAATGCAAGTTTATCCTTCTTTATGGCAGAGTGGTACTCTGTTGTGAATAAATACCACATTTTCTTTATCCATTCATATGTTGATAAGCATATAGGCCATTTCCAAGATTTAGCTATTATAAATTGTTCTGGTATATATATAAAGTTATTCTTGACTGGAACTCTGAACCCACTTCACATTTATCTGTTTCCTCCATCTGCTGATCCATTGTGAGCTTCCTCTATAGCATGGTACAAAGCTATCTTTTTGTCCCTATTAATTAGCAAAGCGTTAAGCCTAGCATATAGCAGATAACAGTAAGCTGTATATGTTTATGGAATGAATAAATGAACTAAGAACAGAAACTAACTGATACTTGTCATATTTTTAAGAATATGATACTGTATTCTTAGAAGGTAATATTACCTTATATTTCTAAGAATCAGGAAATGGAGCTTCCAAGAAAACTAAAAACTGACCTGGAGGGTATGGCCTCTAGGAAGATATTGTAATATGAAAACTACATTAAAATTTGGTATGTTTTATCTCCCCGATTGGGGAGTGTAAAATATAAATTCTGGCTCTTCTGAAGCTTTTCTTCTAACTAAACTTAATACATTAAACAGAGGCGGATTAGCAGAAAGACTAAATGGACTGCAAAATCGAGAGAGATCTGCCATTTCTTTGTGGAGACATCAGTGTGTTTCATATGAAAAGACTCTTTCAGGTAAGGCTTATATAGGCATCTGAGATAGTTTGAAAACATTTCAGTTAAAAAATTTTATATTAGGGCTGGGGATTTAGCTCAGTGGTTTCGCTGCCTGGTGTGCAGGCGCAAGGACCCGAGTTTGATCCCCGGTACCAAAAAAAAAAATTTTTATATTAGAATATTTGAAGTATATCACTATTGTTTTCATGACTTTAAAAAACTATCCCCAGCATTCTGTGACATACTAAAAACAGTATACAATTTGGTTTTTATTTTAAATTTTTATTAGTACATGTTTGAAGTACATAATGATTACATTCATTGTGGAGGAATGAGTACATATACATAACACATCTCAATTCCTCCCACCCTTTTTGCCAGTATCAGATTCATTTATTTATTTTATAAGTCCTTACAAAGTTAATTATCATACATAGAGTTTAACAAGCAGACCAATAGGCCAAAAAACATAAAACACCTAAGACTATTATACTAAATCAGGGCACACTTTTAGATACACTGTCCATGCTGGATTACAATAACTTTATCTGTCTCTCTCCACTGTTTTTTTTACTATCTATTTTTCATTTTGCACTTATATATTGAGTTTCTTTTGAGAAACCATGTGAAATTTAAGCTTATGTGTCTAATTTATTTCACTTAACATTATGTTCTCAAGGTGCACCCATTTTCTTAAAAATGACTGAAGTTTATCCTTTATGGCAGAGTAATACTCTATTTTGTGGGGGGTTTTTTGGTACTGGGGATTGAACTCAGGACCTTGTGCTTGCAAGGCAGGCACAGTGCTGCTGAGCTAAATCCCCAGCCCTGCACACATTTTCTTTATTCATTTATCTCTTGGTGGACATAGGCTATTTCCAAGATTTAGCTATTATGAATTGTGTTACTATCAATATGGGAATGGATATGTCATTATGGTATGACATCTTTAACTCTTTTGAGAATGCACCTCAAGAGAGAACAACTGGGTCAAATGGAATTTCTATTTTTAGTTTTTAAGGCATCTCCGTAGTGATTTCCATAGTGATCGTATCAGTTCACACTCCCACCAACAATCTTGCTAGCATTTGTTATTGGTTGATTCCTTGATGATAACCATTCTTTCTGTAGCGAGATGGAATCTTGGTGTTGTTTTAATTTCTCAAGTGGCAAGCAGTGTTGAACAGTTTTTTTTGTTTGTTTTCAGGGATTGAACTCAGAGAGCAGTTTTTCATGTATTTATTTGCTGTTTGAACTTCTTTATCTGAGAAGTGTCTGTTCATTTCAAATGCTTGTTTTTGTATTGGGTCTTTAAATTTTGGGGTCTAATTTTTTGAATTCTTTATATTTTCTAGATATTAGTCTTTTGTCTGAGAAGTAGCTAGCAAAAATTTTTTTTTCCATTCTGTAGGTTATCTTTTCACTCTATGGGTGGTTTTCTTTCAGTGTTCTAGCTGGATGGGTGGGGGCAGTCTGCCATAGGTGGCACATTTTTTGGGCAGTATCTTAGTTACTTTTCTCGTTGCTATAACAAAATACCTGACACCCAGAGTTAAAAGAGGAAAGGTTTCTTTACCTCACAGTTTGTAAAGGTTTCAGTCCATAATCAGCTGGCTCCAAGGGAAGGTGGTGCATAGCAGAGGGGCAACAGTTCATGATGGTGGAAGACAGCAAAAGGAGCAAGGGAACTCAACAGCATCTTTCTGCCCCTTTTATCTTATTCAGACAACTAAGGGCAAGTAGCACTTACACCCTTAATCCTAGTGCCCTAAAACTTAGCAGTGCACCATGAATCAATCACATATGCTAGATTCAGCCGCTTGTAAAAAAGCCACACCTTCAAATGCTGAGGTTTGGGGAGGACATCTAGACACAAGCCATAACAGGTGGTATTTAAATAGGTTAACATATTCAGATATGTTGGAGGGCAGCAAATTGAAGGACTACCCCAAGCAGAATGAACTCTTAACTATGCCACTGTTTCCTTTGCTGTGCATAAGCTTTTTAATTTGATTTGATTCCTTTTATTGATTCTTGGTATTATTTCCTGTGCAACCAGGGTTCTGTTCAGAAAGTCTTTGCCTACACTTATGTCTTCAGGTGTTTTACCTGTTTTGTCTTCCAGCAAATTAAGTGTTTCTGTTCTAACATTAAGCTCTTTGATCCATTTTGACTTTAATTTAGTACATGATGATAGATATAGGTCTAGTCTCAATCTTTGGCATGTGGATGGCCAGTTTTCCCAAAACCATTTATTAAAGAGGCTGTCTTTTCCCCAGTGAAAGTATTTGGCCTCTTTGTCAAAGATAACTAGCTGAGTGTGCCTAGAATTGTTTCTGCATCCTCTATTCTGTTCCATTGATCCATAAGTCTGTTTTTTTGTTTTTTGTTTTTTATCATTGTAGCTTTGTTGTATAACTTGAAGTCAGGATTGTGATGTCCCCTGCCTTGCCCTTATGACCCAGAATAGCTTTTGCTATTCTAGGTCTCTTCTGGTTCTATATGAATTTTAGGATTGGTTTCTCTAGTTCTGTAAGGAATGCTATTGGTATTTTCATTGAGATTGCATTAAATGTTCATAACTGTTTTAGAAGTATGGCATTTTGACTATATGGTTCTGCCTATCCAGGAATAGGAGATATCTTTCCATTTTTTGATATCCTCTTTGATCTCCTTTTTTCAGAGTACTGTAGTTTTCACAGTAGAGGTCTTTCACTTCCTTGGTTAGGTTAATTCCTAACCAATTTGTTGATGCTATTGTGAAAGGTATTGTTTCCCTAATTTCTTCTGTCTTGTTGAATTTGTTATTAATGTAGAAGAATATTGATTTTTGAGTGTTGACTTTGTATCTTTGTCTCAGTTACTTTCTCCTTGCTGGGAAAAAATACCTGACACCCACAAGTTAAAGGAGGAAAGGGTTATTTTAGTTCAGTTTGTAGAGGTTATAGTCCATAGTTGGCTAGCTCTAAGGCAGGACAAGCAGCATGGCAGAGGAGAAACAGTTCCTGGTGTGGCAGGCAGGAGGCAGCAAGCCTTATTATTATTATTATTTTTGGAGGCAGGGTCTCCCTTTGTAGTTCAGGCTGGCCCTAAACTCACTATGTAGCCCAGGCTGGTCTTGAATTCAGGGTGATCCTCCTGCCTCAGCCTCCCGAGTGCTGGGATTACAGGCGTGTGCCACCGTGCCTACCTCCTTCTTTCTTTCCCTTTTTATTCCATCTAGGCTACAAGCCTATTGGTTGGTGCTGCTCACACTCAGGGTGAGTCTTCTGTCTTTAGTAAGTCCATCATCCATACTCAGAACTATGCTAAACCAATCATTGGACTAATTCAGTATTATGCACCCATGATCCAGGATCATACACCCATGATCCAGTCACTTCCCCAAAGCCCCACCTGTGATCATGTGAGGCTTTGTGGGGACATCTAGGTATAAGCCATAAGAATCTGGCTATAATACTGAATTTGGTTATTAATTCTAGGAGTTATTTGGTGGAGTTTTTGGGGTCTTCTATGTAGAGTATCATGTCATCTGCAAATAATAATAATTTTACTTCTTCCTTTCCTCTCCATATCTCTTTTAGTTCTTTCTCTTGTTTAATTGCTCTAGCAAATGTTTTGAGAACTATATTGAACAGCAGTGGTGAGAGCGGACATCCTTGGCTTGTTGCTAATTTTAGAGAGAAAGCTTTCAGCTTCTCACTGTTGGCTTTTGGTTTGTCATAGATGGCTTTTATCAGGTTGAGATAAAGACCTTCTATTCCTATTTTCTTCAGGGTTTTAAATAATAAATCGATGTTGCATTTTCTCAAATGCTTTTTCTACACCTATTGAAGTGGTCTTGTGAATTTTTGTCCTTGCTTCTGTTTATGTAGTGTATTACATTATTGATTTGCATATGTTGAGCCATCTCTGCATCCCTGAACTGAATCCTGCTTGGTTATGATGTGTGATCTTTTTGATGATTTGCTGCATTTTGTTTGCCAGTATCTTATTGAGGATTTTTGTATCTGTATTCATTATCAAGATTGGCCTGTAGTCCTCTTTCTTGGTTGGGTTCTCCTCTGGTTTTAGAATCAGAGTAAAACTTGCTTTCAGGAATGACTTGAGGAGTCCTGCGTCCTTTTTGATTTCATTAAAGAGTTTGAGGAGTATTGGCATTAGATCTTCTTTAAAGTTCTTTTAGAGTTTGGCAGTGAATCCATAGGGACCTAGGCTTTTTTTAGTTGGTAGAGTTTTTTTTTTATTATTATTACTGCTTCAGTTTCACTGACTGATACTGGGTTAATCAGGATTTTTATATCTTCTTGGATCAGCTTTGGTAGTTTATAAGTATCTAGGAATTTATCCATTTCGTTTGAATTTTCCATTTCATTAGAATATAGGTTCTCAAACTGATGATCTCCTGGATTTCACCTTTTCATTTCTAATTGTATGGATTTGGGTCTTTTCTTTCCTTATTTTGGTAAGATTGGCTAAGGGTTTGTCTGTTTAGTCTTTCAAAGAACCAACTCTTTTTTGAGGGGGTACTGGAGATTGAACTCAGGACCTTGTGCTTGCGAGGCAGGCTTGGTGCCACTGAGCTAAATTTCCAGCCCCTAAAGAACCAACTCTTCAAGGCATTGATTCTTTGTATTTTTAAAGTCTGGATTTCATTAATTTCTGTTTTGATCTTTATAATTTCCTTCCTTGTACTAGTTTTGGGTTTGGATTGTTTTAGGATTTCTAGGACCTTAACATGCATCATTAGGTTATTTATTTGAGCTCACTCTGTTTTTCTGATGTGAGAATTCACCACTGTAACCTTCCCTCTTAGGACTGCTTTCATTGTGTACCATAGAATCCAATATGTGTGTGTTAGTTACTTTTCTCTCATTGCTGAGACAAATTACCTGGCATCCAAAATTAGAGGGGAAGAGGTTTTTTTGGCTTACAATTTGTAGAAGTTTCAGTCCATAATTGGCTGACTCCAAGGCAGCGATGACAAACAGGCATGGCAGAGCAGAAACAACATAGTATACACAAGGCAGCAAAGGTAACAAGAGGAATTTAACAGCATCTCCCTACCCCTTTTATATTACTCATACTATTTAGGGCAAGTAGCACTCACACCCTTAATCCTAGTGCCCTTGAGCCTAGCAATGCATCATGAATCAATTCCAGCTTCACACACTCTAGATCAAGCCTGTGACCACATGAGGCTTTGGGGGAACATCTAGACCCAAACCATAACAATCTGGTACTGGTCTTATCATTTGATTGTAGAAACTTTCTAATTTCTTCATTAATTTCATCTGTGATCTATTGATTATTAAAGAAGGTATTTTTTAATTTCATGTGTTTGTGTAGTTTCTGTAGTGTTTTTTGCCACCAATTTCTAGTTTCACTGAACTATGGTCCAATAATATATACAGAATAATTTCGATTATTTTGCATTTACTTAAGTATGCTTTATGGGCTAGTATGTGGTTTATTTTGGAGACAGTCTCATGTGCTGCTGAGAATGTGTATTCTCTTTATTCTCTTGTTGAGAGATGGAACACTCTGTAGATATCTATTAATATCATTTGTTGAAGGTTTTGTTCAACTCTGATATTTCTTTGTTGATTTTTTTGTCTAGTTGATCTGCCTGCTTGTGACAGTGGGGTATTGAGGCTACTCATTACAGTTATATTGGTGTTTATCTGATTTTTCATGTCTGTTAGTATTTCTTTTATGAATACTAACAGTGTGCTGATATTTGGTGCATATATGTTTATAATTGTTAACTCTTCCTTTTGAATTGTTCCCTTAACCTTCTTTGTTTCTTTTGATCACTCTTGGTTTAAATTTCACTTTGTCTGAAATTAGGATGGCGACTGCTGCTTTTTTCCGGATTCCTGTTGCATGGAATATTGTTTTCCATCCTTTGATTTTTAATCTGTGAGCTTCTTTTTGTATTAAATGTGTTTCTTATATACTTCATATTGTTGAGGTTTTTTATTTTTATTTTTATCCATTCTGCTAATCTGTGTCTTTTGAATGGGGGAATTGAGACTATTCACATTGAGAGATATTACTGAGAGGTATTGACTTATTCCTGTCATTGCATTATTTGCCTGTTGCTGATTTCCTTTTTCTTTTTTTCCCTTTACTTAGCTGCTCATCCTGCCAGGTGTATTCTGTTTGACATATTGGCACTGTTGGCTTCATTGTCTCTTTATCCTTGAGAATTTTTTGTAACACTAGTTTGGTGGTCATGAATTTCTTAAGGTACTTGTCATGGAAATATCTTGTTTTTCTGTTAATTTTAAAGGAATAGGATACATTGTAGGATACATTAGTTGGAATTGGAAGTTACTATCTTTTAGGGTTTGAAACACTTTACTCCAAGCCCTCCTGACCTTTAAGGTTTGTGTAGAGAAGTGTGGTGTAACTCTAATGGGTTTACCTTTCTATGTGATTTTGTTGCCTTTCTCTAACAGCTTTTAAGATTTTGTTCCTCTGGTACTTTGTGTTTAATGTGGTGCAAAGAGGTTCTCTTTTGGTTGTGGATATTAAAGGTTCTATATGCCTCACTTATGTGTATGTTTATTTCCTTCATTATATTTGGGAAGTTTTCTACCATTATTTCTGTAAACTTGTTTTTTTTGTGTGGGGGGGTGGTACTGGAGATCAAATTTGGGACCTTGCACTTGAGAGGCAGGCAGTGGCACCACTGAGCTGAATCCCCGGCCCTGGTTTTTTTTTTTAATGCCATTTGTGTTGTCTACTGATTTTTCTCTTATTCCATTTATTCTTAGCTTAGTGTTCTTTGCATCATCTAGCAGCTGTTGTATCCATTCTTTATGTTCTCTTGTTGCTTTTAAGGTATCTGACTAGTTGGTCTTTGAAGGCATCATTGTCTTCTAGTTCTGAAATTCTGTCCTTATACTGATCAGTTCTGCTGCCCATACTTTCAATATGGTTTTTTTTTAATTTTTTAATTTTTTTTTTTTGAGACAGAGTCTATGTAGTTCAGGCTTGCCTTGAACCCACTATGTGGCTCAGGCTGGCCCGCGGTGATACTCCTGCCTCAGCCATCTGAGTACTGGGATTACAGGTACTGGGATTACAGGTATGTGCCTCTATGCCTGGCATGGATTTCTGGTTGAAACCTTTTTTTGTTTTTGAGATAGGTTCTCACTATGTAGTTCAGGCTGGCTTTGAACTCACTATGTAGCCCAAGGCTGGCCTCATACTCATGGCAATACTCCTGCCTCAGCCTCCCGAGTGCTGAGATTACAGGTGTGTGTCACCACACCTGGCTTATTGAAACCTTTTTATGGACTCTTATTTTTTGTCAAAGTGGTCATTCATGTTTTGTATCATTTTCTTTAGCTCACCTGGCTTTTTACTAGTATCTTCTCAAAGCTCCTGGGTCATTTTGGTTATTATTTCCATTATCCTTTTAGTTATATCTTCTCTAATCCTGCTGAGTACCTCTTGAGCTGTTTTCTAACCTCTTGTTATCCTTTTGAGTAATTCAGATATGTGGTTTATACTATTCTGGTCCTCAGTGCCCCCTGGATTGGCTTTGGGGGGGTTGACGTTTTGGGAATCATTTTGTTGCCTTGTCTTCTCATATTTCTGTTGTTTTTGTTTGTTTTGTTGAGGTTTGTGAATGCTTATAATCTAAAGGCTTTTTGCTAGTATAGAGATCTCTTTAGTTGTTTTTCAGTGTTGTTCTTTGGGCATGCGTAATTACAATCTTTTGCCCTGGGCCCGAGATCTGACCACCTTAGTTAATTTGGGATGGGAGGATGCAGTGTAGTTAGCCCAGCAACCAAGTTCTCTGGGAATGTACACTAGTGTTGTTGGAGTCTTAAAGGTAATCTGAGTGTTGGTTTACAGAGAAATAATGATGGGGCTGGGGATTTAGCTCAGCGGCGCTGCACCTGTCTCACAAGCATAAGGTCCTGAGTTTGATACCGATACTGAAAAAAAAAAAAAGAAACAATGATAATTATTCGACCCTGTTAATATCAAGCGAATCAGCTATAGTAATATCATCCAAGACAAATTAAGTATTAACATACCATAAGAACCAATTATGTACCACCCTTAATCCTACTGAAGAAATTTGTAATTATGGTGCAAACATTAAGACAACCCAGGTATTGACTTACAGCTAAAATGTACTAAATGCAACAGGTATATCTCTGCAATGGTAGAAAAAAATTCAACAGTAATTTTACAGAGTTAACTATCAAAAGATTAACAAAGCTTTAGGGTCATGCTACTATAGGGCCGAGGATGGGGGAATGCAAGAGGAAAACTTTGAAACCTTAAACTCTATGATCTGAAGAGGAAAGAGAAGTGGTACAAACAATTTAATTGGGGAGTAGAAAGATGTTTATAGAATTAAGTAAAGCTTGGAGAAAAAAACCGGAAAGAAATAGAAGATAAAAGAAAAAGAGTTTGAGAATCATTTTTCTTTGAATTAACCTCTTGCCCCACCTCTTGCTCACTCACAGTAATATGTTCTACTAGAGAGAACACTCAAGCATTATAATCTTAACTATTACACATTCCTGCATAAATCCTCAGTTCTTATCTCATTTATTCCTTTTAAAATTTTCTCCCAGTTGTCTCTTAGCAATTGTCTTCTCTTTCATATTTTTCTTTTATAATGTTATAACATGAAACATGCATATATGTATCGAGATGACCAGATAGATGTGGCCCAAGGATACCTTTCCTTTCACAGAATTCATGAGTCAACCTAGTGTTATACTTACGACTTTGTGTTTGGCATTTTGTTTGTATTAAAGATTATGATAGTAAATTATCAGCTTTACAACTCATTTGATCAGTTGGAAAGTGGAACATATATAAAGATTGGCTAGTCCTCTTATCCAGGGAGGTCTTAATAACATACTGGCTTAAGCACAGAAAAAGAATTAAATGGTACTCATAATTGAAAGTTACAGGGAAATGTCTACATGCTTCAGGGATATTGGTTTTGAAAAGGTTGGCAGTTTTCTCTGTGGTAACTCTCAGGTTCAAGTTTAATAAAACAAATAGCTTCTTTTCCAGTATTTATCAGAAATTATTTTCATTGGTATGGCGGAGACAGAATCTCTTGAACTAATCCTAATCACTGTAGGCAGGGTGGCAAATAGTTAATTGCACTTTATCAGCCATATGCTTGACTAATGATTACTGTCTTTTCAGATTTACAATACTTAATAAAAATTAGCAGGAATTAATTGTGATCCAGTAATATTTTGTTTTAATCTTTTTAGTGATTCTTTGTACTCTTCTATTTACAAATATTAGCATATGGATGCTTTCAAATGTGAATGACTTTGAATTGGAATTGGTTATGATCATTTGTTTTTTTGAACCAGGGACCTTGCACTTGTGAGGCAGGCGGCAGCACCACTGAGCCAAATCCCCGGCCCTTTGATTATGTACTCACTCCTACCTCTAGTTTCTCTTTGTGTTGTTCATCATTTTGAATTTAATTTGAGATCCTGTCCATTATAAACTTCTTTTGTTCTGCTTGAGCTAGAAGAATATAGCTTTGTTACTTGGTTTCCCTATCTGCTCTGCTTTTGGCTCTCATCTCTAGAAGTAATTGCACAAGAGAATAATTTCTTTGTGATTAGTTATGAATATATGTGTTATTGGATTTCAGCCAGGCCATTTTCAGTTTTCAGTTGACAAAACCAGTTTTGTATTGAGGAATTGGGGTAAGTGGGGAGAACTATAGGGTAGAGAGGCAGCTGGGAAGGATGAGACAGGAGGAGCACAGCAAAAAGGTGACAAAAGCACAAGTCTTTCTGGAGTCTGGCCAGTGCTGACCTACCATGCCGGGACACTGAAGGTCCTATTTATACATTACAGCAAGTTCACATAGTATCCTTATTCCTTTACCCTCTGAAAACATAGAATATTGAATCTTAGAGGGCTCTTAGAGATCTAATCTCTTCTCTTGTTTGAGAGGTCGGAGCATGTGGCTTAGAGGAGGTAAGTGACTTGTTCTGATTAGTCTGTTAAAACAAGAGACAGGGCTGGAACCAGCCAGCTTCCTGGTCCCCAGTGCTGGATGCTTTCAATGCTGTCACACTTCACTGAGTGAAAATAAATTTTTCCCTTTCTCTGCCACTTTCCTCTTGATATTGCTATTAAGGAATAACCAGGCAGTCCAAATTGGACTACATGTCCGGTAGGGTATCTGTCCTTAATTCTGTTGACTGAATAGTTTTGGCATATTATAAATATCTTGATGTGGGCAAATTTGGGCAGTCTTTAAAATGGACCATAAATTTCCAAGAAATAGTTGAGAGGAGAAAGCTTCTGTCTGTGCTCTTACTCCCTCCAATATTACCCTCATTGCTGTGCTACCTTTGGGGATTTACTGTCTGCAGGTACAATGCTGATACTTTACCATATGAATTAAATCATTTAGCATGCAAAATAATCCCTTAAGCAGAGTTTGCTTTTCTTATTTTCCAGATAAGGAAGTTGTAGGTTGAGTATATGCTATACAAGAGTTAAAACTCTGATTTAAACTCTGTTATGTCCATGTTCTTATTTACTAATGAACTTCATTTGTTGATCTGTTTGGGCTGAAGAGGGTTAAAACAACTGATTAAGGAATCAACAAAATTAGAAATATTAATATAAATGTGATTTTTCTTCTGGAAAAAATAGTCTTTCGAAGTGTAGGTCTATATCAAATTCTTAAGACAGCACTGATTAGAAGAGAATAGGGCATAGCTTTAAAGGTTACAAAGACTGTAAACTGGATGCCCGAAAATCTCATGATTTTGATAGGAAGTGGTAGGTTGTCTTCTTAATTACTGATATTAATATACACTAGAAATCATTAGGCATTGTGATTCTGGTTTCTTATTACAGTGAATTGACCAAACTTTGAAGCAGAGAGTTGGGAGAGCATGTTTGGAACCTGAATAAAAAAGACCAAGTCAGATGTTTGTTTGCTCAAAGTGGGATGGAAAAAAAGATCTTTGGTGTGCCTCATAAGCACCAAACAGCTTCTTTAGAATGTTCCTTTCAATTTTCCTTTTTAAATTTGGGCATAAAGGATGTCTAAATATACCACAAAAAGGCAAAAGTAAAGTAGTACAAAAAGCCAGAGCCAGAGATTCATGTATTAATTTGATATGTGAATGGGATTATCCCAGTAGATTTTTCTTTTAGAAATCTAAACATGTTTGAAATGTGGATTTTATTTTCTTCTATTAGTGAATTTCTTATTTTCCAGGACTTTTAGATCCTCTCCTTTACATGTTTTAATAAATTATGTATTTATACCTTTGATGTATCTCATTATAAATATACAGTGGTACCATGGTTCACGAACTTAATTCTTTCCATGATTCTAGTCACAAATCGAATTGGATGAGAACTGAATCAGTTCCGAAGGTTAGGTTCAGTGTTGACCTTATGGGGAAATTTTTTTTCTAAATTAAATTCTTTTATTGATACATTGTAGGTATACAACATAATTACATTTCTCATTGGGAATTGTACCTTTACATAATGCATCTTGGTTCTTATTTTTTCCCCATTCCTAGCCCTCCCTTCACGCCCTCCACCCTTCCCTATTTACAAAGACTTTATTTCCATTTTTTTCCATTTCTCATCATTTTTCCTTTCCCTTCTTTCCTTTCCCCTGCCCCTCCCACTACCCCTACCGCTTTGGACGTTTTCTTCCTATTTTGCATTATTGATTATTCATTCTAAACATTAGTACATTTTAGGTATACAATATAATGACCTTCATCATTGGAAATTTACACCTTTACATAGTCTCTCTTGGTTCTTATTTTTCACCCTTTCCCAGCCCTCCCTTCAACCCCTCCATTCCTCCCTATTTACAAAGATTTTGTTCCTATTTTTCCATTTTCTCATATTAATCCCATTCCCTTCTATCCTTTCCCCTAGCCCTCCCACTTCCTTCCCCTTTGCCCCTTTTCTTCCTATTTCACATGACCTATTATACATTTAGTCCCTATTTACACTTTCAGTTTCTCACACCAGAGAAACTATTTGGTATTTACACGTGTGTCCTATTTATTTTACTTAAGAGTATCGCCTCAATGTGCATCCACTTAGCTATAAATATCTCTAATTTCTCATTTTTTATGGCTGAGTAGTACTCCATTTTATAAAAAACCACATTTTCTTTATCCAGTCTCCAGTTGATGGGCATTTGGGCTGTTTCCATGTTTTAGCTATCACAAACTGTGCTGCTATGAACATGGGTGCACATATATCACTGTGGTATGATTCTTTTAATTCTTTGGGGAAGATCCCCAGCAGGGGAATAGCGGGGTGAAATGGGACTTCCAGTCCTAGTTCTTTGAGATATCTCCATACTGATTTCCACAGTGGTTGCACCAGTCTACACTCCCACCAGCAGTGGAGCAGGGTTCCTCTTTCCCCACAGCCCCGTCAGCATTTGTTATTGGCTGATTTCATGATAGCAGCCATTCTTTCTGGAGTGAAGTGGAATCTCAGCGTTGTGTTCATTTGCATCTCTTGAATGACCAGTGATGTTGCACATTTTTTCATGTATTTATTTGCTATTTCTACTTCTGTGTGTGAGAAATGTCTGTTCATTTCAGATGCCCATTTTTGGATTGGGTCTTTAAATTGGGAGGTCTGATCTTTTTAAGTTCTTTATAGATTCAAGATAGTAGACCTTTGAGGAAGAGGAGGTGAAGATTTTTTCCCACATTGTGGGTTGTCTCTTCACACTGCTGGTGGTTTCTCTTGCTGTGCAGAAGCCTTTTAATAAGAAGAGATCCCACTTGTTGATTGTTTGTGCTAGTTCACGGGCAACTGAGGTTTTGTTCTTAAAATCTTTTCCTACACCGATGTCTTCAAGGGTTCTACCTAACCTCTGTTCCAACTGGTTCAGAGTTTCTATTTTAATATTTAGACCTTTAATCCATTTTGATTTTAGTTTAGTACATGGTGAGAGATATAGGTCTAGTTTTAATCTTTGGCAAGTTGAAGCCCAGTTTTTCCAGCACCATTTATTAAAGAGGGTATCTTTCCTCCAGTGAGAGTGTTTGGCTCCTTTATTGAAGATGAGATGGCTGAGTGTGTCTGGCGTTGTTTCTGCATCTTCTAATCTGTTCCACTGGACCTCAGGTCTGTTTCTTTGCCAGTACTATGCAGTTTTTATCACAGTAGCTTTGTAGTATAGTTTCAGGTTGGGGATTGTGATACCCCCTGCCACATCTCTGTTACCTAGAATTGCTTTTGCTATTGTGGGTCTCTTCTTGTTCCAAATGAACCTTTGGATTGTTTTCTCAGGGTCCATGAAGTATGCTGCTGAGATCTTGATTGGAATTGTATTGCATCTATATAGCAGTTTTGGAAGTATGGCCATTTTCACTATATTAATCCTTCCTACCCAGGAGCAGGGGATGTCTTTCCATTTTCTGATATCATCTTCAATCTCTCTTTTCAGAGTGCCATAGTTTTCAGAGAAGAGGTCTTTGATTTCTTTCGTTAGGTTGATTCCTAGGTATTTCAGTTTTTTGGATGCTATTGTGAAAGGAATTATTTGTCCTATTTCTCTCTCAGTGAGTCTGTCATTGGTGTAGAGGAAAGCTATTGATTTTTGTGTGTTGACCTTCTAACCAGCTACTTGACTGAATTTGGTTATTAAGTCTAGAAGACTTTTGGTGGAGTTCTTGGGGTCTTCTATATAGAGTACCGTGTCATCTGCAAATAATGACAATTTGACTTCTTCATTTCCTATCTTTATTCCTTTTATTTCTTTCTCTTGTCTAATTGCTGTGGCTAATGTTTCCAAAACTATATTGAACAAGAGTGGTGATAGTGGACCTCTTTGTCTTGTTCCTGATTGTAGTGTGAAGGATTTCAGTTTTTGACCGTTTAGTATGCTATTGGCTATTGGTTTTTCATAGATGGCTTCTATCAGTTTGAGGTAGAGACCATCTATTCCAATTTTTTGTAGGGTTTTTATCATAAATGCATGTTGGATTTTGTCAAATGCTTTTTCTGTGTCTCTGGAGATAATCATATGGTTTTTGTCCTTGGCTCTATTGATATAGTGTATTACATTGATTGATTTTCGTATATTGAACCATCCCTGCATCCCTGTGACCAATCCCACTTCATCAGGGTGTATGATCTTCTTGATGATCTTCTGCCTTCTGTTTGCCAGTATCTTATTAAGGATTTTTGCATCTATGTTCATTAGTGAGATTGGCCTATAGTTCTCTTTTTCGGTTGGGTCTTTCTCTGCTTTGGGGATCAAGGTGATGCTTGCTTCCAGGAATGAATTCGGGAGTATTGCTTCCCTGTCAATTTCATTGAAGAGTTGAAACAGTAGTGGGAGCAGTTCCTCTCTAAATGTCTTGTAGAATTCAGCAGTGAAGCCATCAGGGCCCGGGCTTTTCTTAGTTGATAGTTTTTAATTACGTTTTCAGTTTCATTGGTTGACATTGGGTTGTTCAGAATTTTTAGGTCTTCTTTGTTCAACTTTGGTGATTCATATGTATCTAGGAATCTGTGCATTTCTTCTATGTTGGACAGTCTTCTTATTGGCATATAATTTCTGGAAGTAGGTATTGATGATCCCCTGGATTTCTGCTGGATCTGTTGTAATTTCACCCTTTTCATTCCTAATTGCATGGATTTGGGTCTTTTCTTTCCTTTTTCTGACAAGGTTGGCTAAAGGTTTGTCAATTTTGTTGATTCTTTCAAAGAACCAACTCTTGGCTTCATTGATTTTTTTGTATCATTCTCTTAGTCTCCATTGCATTGATTTCTCCTCTGATCTTTATAATTTCCTCCCTTGTATGAGCTCTGAGGTTGTCCTGTTCTTCTTTTTCTGGAAGCTTGAGGTTCAGCATCAGGTTGTTTAATTGGGCTTGTTCTGTTTTCCTAATATGCGTATTCACTGCTATGAATTTCCCTCGTAAGACTGCTTTCATTGTGTCCCATAGATTCCGATATGTTGTATTGTCATTGCCATTTAATTGAAGGAACTGTCTGATTTCTTCTTTAATTTCCTCTGTGACTCATTGGTTATTCAGAAGTGTGTTGTTCAATTTCCACGTGTTTATGAAATTTTTTGAGTTTCTTTTGCTATGGATCTCCAATTTCATCGCACTATGGTCTGATAATATACAGGGGATAACTGTAATTCCTTTGCGCTTACTTAAACATGTTCTTTGCAAGTATGTTGTCTATTTTGGAGAATGACCCATGTGCAGCTGAGAAGAATGTGTATTCTGATTTTATGGGGTGAAACACTCTGTAAACATCTGTTAAGTTCATTTGTTCAAGAGTTTGATTGAGTTCTAGTAGTTCATTACTTATTTTTTGTCTAGTTGATCTTTCTATTTGTGACAGTGGGGTGTTGAGGTCCCCCACTACAATTGTATTAGTGCATATATGACTTTTCATGTCCGTTAGTATTTGTTTTATATAGTTGGGCACACTAGTGTTTGGTGCATAGATATTAATGATTGTCATCTCTTCCTCTTGGATTTTTCCCTTTACAAAGATGTAATGTCCGTCTTTGTCTCTCTTCATCTGTGTTGGTTTGAAATCTACTTGATCTGCAAAGAGGATAGCTAGTCCTGCTTTTTTTCAGGTTCCTATCGCATGGAGTATTTTTTCCCATCTTTTAACTTTCAGTTTATCAGTTTCTTTTTGAATTAAGTGTTTTTCTTGTATGGAGCTATTGTTGGATCTTGCTTCTTGACCCATTCTACCAGTCTATTTCTTTTGATTTCGTGAATTGAGCCCAAGAACGTTGATGGTTATAACTGAAACTTACTGACTTGTCATTGCCATGACTTTTTCTTTTTGTTGGCTTCTCTCCCTTTCCATTTAATTTCTTGTCATGCCAGATGGGTTCATTCTGCTTTGCTTCCTGGGGTTGTGATCCTCAATGTCTGTTCCTAGGATATTGTGTAAAATTCTTTGGAGTACTGATTTGGTATTCACGAAGTTCTTAAGGTGCTCTTTGTAATGAAAGTATCTTATTTCTCCATCAATTTTGAAAGATAGTTTTGCAGGGTCCATCAATCTGGGTTGGAGGCTGTTTTCTTTTAGGGCTTGGAATATGTCACTCCAAGCTCTTCTTGCCTTGATGGTTTGTGCTGAGAAGTCTGCTGTGATTCTGATGGGCTTCCCTTTGTATGTGATTTGTTTCTTTTCTCTAACTGCTTGTAGAACTTTGATCTTCTGTTGGGGTTCTGGAATCTTAACAATTATATGCCTATGTGTAGATTTTTTTTGATCAAGGCAATTTGGAGTCCTGTATGCCTCACTTATCTGTATGTCAAGCTCTTTTCCCCTGCTTGGGAAGTTTTCTGCCATTATTTCTGTGAAGAGATTTTTTTATGTCATCTCCACTCTCTCCCTGTTTCTTCCTTGGCTCCAATCAGTCTTATGTTATTCTTCTTTGCATTGTGTAGCAGCTGCTGGATTGATTTCTCATGTTTCCTTATAATTTTGAAGCAGTTTTTCTTTTCCTGGTCACTAATTGCAATCTTATCTTCTATATCTGAAATTCTGTCCTCACATTGGCTCATTCTGCTGTGTAGACTTTCAATGGAGTTTTTCATGTCCTGGAAATCTATTTGCATCTGTTTTATGGATTGCATTTGTTTCCTATGTTGGGATTCCATCATGTTCCTGAGCTCCTCTCTAGATTTATTAATCATGTTTTGCATTAGGGGCACAATTTCTCCTGTTATCTGAGAAATTATTTCTGATTTCATTTTTTCCAGATCCTCTTTCATTGTCAGTTCAGTGGGTCCAGGTGGTTGAGTATCAGAGTGTTCCATCTCATTTCCCTTTGGGGTTGCTGTAGGTGATCTGGAAGTCTGGTTTTGAGACTTATTTACGTGTTTTCTCATTTCAACTGGGGGGCCAGGGAGGGTGCAGTTGGCGTCCGCGTGGCTCACCTCCTCTGAGCTGGGAGAGGTGGGACAGGGGGCAGAGCAGCAGTAGGGATGGTGGCTGGGAACTCCTTTCCTGTGGGCTGGGAACAGTGGGAGGGATGGTGGCCGGGAAGCCCCTTCTTCTGGACCAGGAACAGTGGGACTGTGACTCAGAAGCCCCTACCTCTGGGTCGGGAGCAGCGGGACTTAGTACTGTGGTCTGGTGGTCCAGTGACCTCTGCGTCTTTGTAGTGTGGAACCAGGTGGCTGTACAGAGGAGCAGGGGTGGGTCCAGTGGATTGTTACCGGGGCGCGGGCTGATTCGGCGTGTTCCACGCGACTCAGGACCTCGGTAGAGTGTGGGCAGACCTGCCTTTCTGCATTGGGGTGATTCGGCATCTTCCGCGCAACTCAGGACCTCAGTAGGGCATGCCATTATGGGGAAATTTGATTTGGTTTTCCTCCAGTTTGGTTTGTGACCAGAATCGTGGAAAGAATTAAGTTCTTGAACTGAGGTACCACTGTATATTAAGATTAGCATCTTATTTGGTGTTTTGAATATGTTGTGGTTTTACAGAAGAATTTCTTCTTTCAATGTAAAACACATTTTTTCATTTCTGTATATGTGTGGCATCTAGGTAAGGCCTCAAACTCATTGTGATCCTCCTGCCTCAGCTTCCCGAGTGCTAGATTATAGGTGTGTGCCACCATGCCAGGCTAAAAAGACAAGTTTCTTCTAACTGAAACTAACTTTAGATGTGTATTTGTTTGACTCTTCTTTGTGATGCATTGAGCAGGGGTTGAGCTTGGTTATTTAAACAGCATTAAGAAGCACTTGCCCTGCCCAAGAAGGCCATGTAGATGGATGGGTATGTTGGGTGACATGGAGGGAGTGGGCTGGACCACCCAGGGCCTAAAAGTCTTGGCTGATTTTTACCTCCAAAATGATGCCCTGGAAACTTACATTTTTAATTGTGGCTGTGAAATTGAGAATGGATTATGATTATAGAGGTAAAGGAAAAATATTTCCCAGATTTCTCTTTAGAAACAACCTCCTGTTCTATTTCTTCCTCTACCTCGTTCCACCTCCTTCACTTTCTCCTCCTTTTTTTTTTTTTTTCAAAGGAGAAAGTTTTCCAACACTGCTTTGCTATGTACCTGGACGATAAAGGCAAATGCTCATTACACAATAGTCAAAGCATTTTGAATGTTTATTTGCTCATTCAGTGCTTACAACAGCTCTCCCAGTTAGGCCCAGATGTCTTTATTTTAGAGATAAAGACAAGGTGGACAGGAGACTGTGAGTGGGTGTAGCCTGTGTGCTTGGCTAGGGGGCAGCAGAGTGGCTCAGTGGCCTGGGTCCTGACAGGCTCAGAATGGGAACTCAAGGGAAAAGACAGCTGTGCCCTATTCTTCCACTCAGCCTCTTTTTAGTAACACTGTCACAACTATTTTCACAGTATGTGTAGTTTTTCAAACTAAAAATAGTTCTGGATGTTCTTAAATTCATATTATTTAGGAAGATTGTGAAGAAAAAAAAAAGTAACACCAAAAAGTCATGGGCTTCAGATTAAGTGATTTTATTCATTAAGTTTATTGGTACATTTTAGGTATACAATATGATGACATTCATCATTGGAAATTTGTACCTTTACATGATATATCTTGGTTCTTATTTTTTCCCCATTCCCCTGCCCTCCCTTCAACCCTTTCACCCTCCCTACTTATAGAGACTTTGTTTCCATTTTTTCCTTTTCTCATATTTTTTCCTTTCCCTTCTTTCCCTTCCTCCTCCCACTTCCTCCTCCCCTTTAGACCTTTTCTTCCTGTTTCACATTATCTATTATACATTTTGATTCTTATTTACACTTTCAGTTTCTCACACTAGAGAAACTATTTGGTATTTACACGTGTGTCCTATTTATTTCACTTAAGAGTATCGCCTCAGTGTGCATCCATTTAGGTATAAATAACTCTAGTTTCTCACTCTTTATGGCTGAGTAGTACTCCATTTTATAAATTAACCACATCTTCTTTATCCAGTCTCCAGTTGATGGGAAATTGGGCTATTTCCAAGTTTTAGCTATTACAAACTGTGCCGCTATAAAAATGGGTGTGCATAAATCACTGTGGTATGATTCTTTTAATTCTTTTGGGAAGATATCCAGCAGGGGAATAGCTGGGACAAATGAGACCTCTAATCCTGGTTTTTTGAGGTATCTCCATGTTGATCACCACAGTGGTTGCACCAGTCTGCACTCCCACCCACAATGGAGAAGGGTTCCTTTCTCCCCATAACCCTGCCAGCGTTTGTTATTGGCTGATTTCTTGATAGCAGCCATTCTTTCTGGAGTGGGATGGAATCTCAGTATTGTTTTCATCTGCAACTCTCGAATGACCAGTGATGTTGAACACTTTTTCATATGTTTATTTGCTGTTTCTACTTCGTCTGAGAAATGTCTGTTCACTTCAGATGCCCATTTTTGAACTGGGTCTTTAAATTTGAGGTGTCTGTTTTTTAAAAGTTCTTTATAGATTCTAGATAGTAGACTTTTGTCTGAGGAACAGGTAGCAAAATTTTTTTCCCTAAGTGATTTTTTTTTTTTGGTACTGGGGATCAAACTCTGGTCCTTGTACTTGCGCAGCAAGCGACAAAACCACTGAGCTAAATCCCCAGCCGTCTAAGTGATTTTTTTAACTATTAGATTTTTATTCCTAAAAGTTTCTCCTAAACTAAAGAAAAAATATTTTGTGGGGTATAGAATTGAACAAACAAACATAATCAGTAAAGTTCAGTAGCCTAAAGTGCCACACTGAAAACAGAATTCTCTCTGAATTTTCTTCTGTCTCAGTTTGCTGATGGAATATATTGAAAGGGATCAGCAAGTGTGAAACTGCTTACTTCAGAACACCTTCTGTGACCAAGGAAGTACTGTAGGTTTTTGGGAAGGAGCATATGCATATCTTTCCAAAGTAATAAATATGCTATTCTGAATTTAGATTTGTACTACAAGAAGCAAAGGATGAGCTTAGCTATCTATATCAGTATTAGAAGTAGGAGCTTTTGTGTTAGGAATTGGTGAGGGGGCTTTTGGGTCATGTCTAGAAGACATTTTATGAAGTCTAGTCCACAAAATACTATAACTTGTATCCATGCCTTTCTCTCATAACTGCTCAACACCATCTTAGTGCTTGCACTTGGGAAACTTTGCTTTTATCCCGTACTAGCCAACCTGTGGGTGTCTTTGCGTATAAAGTTGTCGATGGCCCATATGGTCCACCTAGATGAAATACTGAGTTCCCTTAAAAGAATAAATTTTTTTGATGCAGTGGCATACCTGTAGTCCTAGCTACTTGAGAGGCTGAGGCAGGAGGATCTCTCGACCCAAGAGTTTTGAAGCCAGCCTTGGCAACATATTTTGTTGTCTCAAAAATAGGACAAATAAATTTTAAAATGAATTCATACAAAGCTATCCAACTACCATTCTCTATTGGACAACTTAACTTTGCACTATTAGGATCTGTTTAAGTAATTAATTAAGTTTTGATTTCAGGTGTTCTTTTTTCTTTTATTCAATTTTAAAATTGTGATTTATTATTTAGCTCAGTGGTGCTGCTGCCTGCTTCGCAAGTGCAAGGTCCCGAGTTTGATCCCTGGTACCAAAAAAAAATTGTGATTTCCTTTACTCTTTTTGAATTAGGAATAATCACATTAGATATGTGAGAATAATTACATCATATTTCTTATTCTTCTCACTGTGACTTGCATCCACTACTTTATTTTTCCAGTGCCACATCTTATTACACATTGTTCCCTTCAAAATTTTTGTTGTTTGAATTTTCAGGTTAGTTTTTCTTCCAGACAATAATAGTCTTTAAGGGAACAAAAATCTGATTTTTTTTTCTGGAATGTCAGACTCAAACTTTTTGTCATAGATGATGGAAATGAATAGAATAATGGAGTTCAGATTTTTGCAGGTAATGCAAGTGATTGCTTCTATTGCACATTGCCTCCTTGAGAGCATTGAGCAGATGCAGCACTAGCTGCTCTTCAGGTACAATTCTCACTAACTGTGTAGAGCAGAGCCTTCTGAATCAGAAAGGCATCCAGAGGGTATACGTGCTATAGAGTTACCAAGTTTTTGTTAAGCAGTGAAAACTAATTTTGGGGATAAAAGGAGAGCAGGTCTTCAATTCCTTTACATCTTAAATTTTTAGCTACCTACAAGTATTAAGCAGAAGACTTGTACAAAAAATATTTAAGGGGGCTGGGGATTTAGCTCAGTGGTTCCACTGCCTGCCTCTCAAGTGCAAGGTCCCGAGTTTGATCCCCAGTACCAAAAAAAAAAAAAATTAAGGTCGCTTTCATTATGTAATTAAAAATACTGATTTTCCTTTAAATTGCATCATAGAAGGTAAGCAACCAAGTAATATTCCATGTCTTTTTTTTTTTTCTGGTACTGCGGATGGAACTCAGGACCTTGTGCTTACCAGGCAGGCACTGTGCCACTGAGCTACATCCCTGCCCCTCCGTGTCTTTTTCTGTAAAATTCACATATACATCAATTATGTAGAGGAAAATGTTTTTTGTTGTTGTTGTTTTATTTTGTTTTTTGGCACCGGGGATCAAACTTTGGCCCTTGTGCTTTTGAGGCAGGCAGTGGAACCACTGAGCTAAATCCCTGGCCCCGTAGAGGAAAATTTTATGTGCCCATATCTGTATGTTTATTTTAGTTGTTTGAAACAAATGTTCTTTTCCCACACTGCCGTGTTACTCATACTTAAATCTTCTGGTGGAGACAAGATGGTGGGAAGTAAAGGCCGCAGATACTGAACTCCGCAGGTCAGCTCCCATTGATTCATTCAGTGAGTGCTTACTGAGGCCCACTTGCCTGCCAGATTTTGCACTAGGCTGGAGACACACTGAATAAACAAGATCTGGTCTCTGTAGTCGTAGAGCTTCTCTTTTAGTGGAATTGGTGGATGATAAGCAAAGAAAGAAAATAGGGCAGGTTGGGATAGAGAAAGATTGGTGTTAGGTAGGATGGACATTACACTGGACAGTCTGTGGAGGCCATATAGTTGAGCTTCATGTTTATAGTGGGTACCTACACCCTATCTAGTTTTCAGGCCAAAGTAGCAAACAGAGTAAGGTCATTTAGAATTATAGGACAGTGGAAGTTTTATTGTTTATTCATTTTTGCCAGAAAAATTATATTTTATTTAACTGAGTTTTTTAGGGGCTTTTGTTTTTTATTGAAGAAGGGATTGAACCCAGGCCCTTCACACTGAGCTGCATCCCCAGGTCTTTTATTTTTTATTACTTATTTTGAGGCAGGGTCTCACTCAGTTGCCAAATTGCCCAGGCTTGGTTTGAACTTGTGGTCCTCCTGCCTCAGCCTCCTAGAGTGCTGGGATTATAGGTGTGCCACTATGCCTGACTATTATTTAACTGAGATTTTTGAATAGTTCATGTTTTAAATATTTTCTTCTCACACAAAATCATTATCATTGAAAGATTTTTTAAATTATTATAAAAGTTCAATAAGAGGCAGTTTATTTAGTATAAATTATATTCAGTGTTCTCTCCTACATTTGAACATTTATTAAGCAAGAGGTATGTATCCATAATTGACAGCAATAGCCATTATAACATAATTAACTTTTTCTTGGTTCCTTAAAGTACTAATACTTTATTCTTTTATATTTTTGTTTTTGTTTTTGAGACAAGGTCTTGTTATGTGGTTCAAGCTGGCCTTGAACTTACTATGTAGCCTAGGGCGGCCTCGAATTGGCAATGATCCTCCTTCCTCAGCCTCCTAAGTGCTGGGATTACAGGCGTGAGCCACCACGCCTGGCTCTAAAACTTTATTCTTTAGAGAAAAATAAAACAATGTTTTTATTTGAGGATGTTTTAATAACATTAATAGTTTTATTTACTGATGAACATTTTGGAAAATAATAAAGAAGTAGAGCCAAAAGCAATAAAGTATTATTTCTTAAGGAATTAAAGAAAATAACTCAATGAGTTGCTTCTCAAGGAATATTTTATTTACACAATTTCAAGAGAAATTGACAGAAATCATACACTTTTTTTTATCTGAATGATTATCAGACAGGATAACACTCCCTGGGAAATTCTAAAGCTTTTAGACTTTATTCTCATTATATAATAGTTTGGAAATATTTGTAAATGTTACAACTTGTGGGAAACAACAAAGGTTACCATTGGAAAAGTGTTGGCACGGGGTTTCTGTTTAAATACTCCTTTTATAAAGAAGAAACTTGTCAAAATCAAATGTGGTTTTCACAGTTACAGAAAGAAGACAAATATGAAATGATAGCTTACTTACTAAAATGTTAAACCTTTGTGTCAGGAAGTGAAAAATTCAATAACAAGACTGGTTTTTCCAGTGTAGTGGTTTTTCAAAATAAAGAATATAGTTGTTCTTTATCTTTGAGCATGACTAGCTGGAACACACTGAGAGGCTTGGTTTTGTAATCTCCATTGCCACCTGAGCTTTCCTTGTCGTCTGTGTGACCCTTAGGCGATTCTTTCTGAGCTGCTGAGGAGAGGACAGGCAAGGTTGTGGGCCATCCTCAGGCAGGTCCCTCCGTAAACTCAGGTACAGTGACTGTGATACCTCTGACAGTATGGTGCCCCTGCAGTGGGGTCCCCTGGGTCTCATTGGAAACATGCAGCTAGAGGTCTGGTGATGCCTTTTACCTATTGCTTAGGGTCTCCCCTGAGTCTGGGGAGCCCCTGAAATGGGACTATGATCCAGATTCACCACTTGGGGAAGATAAAAACGTCAGGGTCAGCATTTCTGTAAGAAAATAGCAATATGAACAGGAAGAAAACCAAAGAATTCTGTGTGGATAGGTGTATGTCTATAAGATTAAATTTGCTTGATGGAGTATTTTCTCAAGATTAGAGACTGACTTGTGGTAGAAAATAGTAGATTGATTGTTTCTACCAAAGCAAATTGTATGATAAGATCCCTTATTTAATTAAAAAATGATTGTTAGAAAATACATGTGATTTATTCTCTCTCCGAATATTGTATATTTAATTTCATTAAAGCAATCGGTTGATAAACTATCATTTCATTTGATTAACCTCTGGCAATATTTTTTTTTTTTTTTTTGGTACTGGGGATTGAACTCGGGTCCCTGCGCCTGTGCTCTGGCAGTATTTTATGCCTTTCAAATAATAGAGCTTTGGGGGGATTATTTTTTGCTGTATGAAGATTGAACCCAGGAATTTTGTACTGAGCAACATCTCCAGCTTTTTATTTTTTATTTTGGGACAGGGTCTCACTAAGTTGTCAAATTGCCCGGGGTGGCCTCAAATTTGTAGTCTTCCTGCCTCCGCCTGATAGGATTCTTTTAACATTATATGACAAGTTTAATAAACAATTTATGTTTGTTTAGATTTAAGAAATGAAAATGACGTGGGTTGAAAAAGGATCATTTATTTTGTAATTCAGAGTTATTATTTTAGTTATTTAGAATTTTTTCTTAAGCTCCTTTGTTACCTTATTATTTTCCACTCCTTGTTTCAGTTGAAGGGATTCTGCTTGTGACCTTAGTGTGGGTCAGCTCTGTTTTGGCCAGAGAGTTTTTGCTTCAGTTCTTCTTTTTAACTTCCCCTTTTTTCTGGGACCAAGGAAGCTGCCTCTGGATTAACTGCAGCTTCCCTCAGAAAGCCAATTACAGTGTATAAGCTTTATTTTTTCCCCTTCTTTGATATCCTCACCCATGTTTCAGTGCAGTGGTGATATTTTAATATGATTCTTGGTAGTCATAGACCAGAAAAGTACACACAAATACTTTTGGGTGAATAACTCAAATCAGGAAGCAGCTTATCCACTATTAGAGCTATGACTATAATTTTCAAAGATTGTAAGTATGAACTAGCAGAGGAGTGAAGAGTTCATATTTGACTTTCATAATGTCATTACTTCATAATTTTATTTAAGACAATAATGGGGCCTGAGAAATAGAGGAAAGGATACATAATACCAAAGCTAACTCTCTAGCTAATGCATGTGTCACACCGTAGCTCTTTCTGCCATATCCACTTTTACTGTCATTCCTGGAAATCTGTGAAGCGACCTTTGGTAATACTATGTAATTAAATGATGCTTTTAGATTCCCTGTGAATTTATTTAATCTGTTTTCTCTACTTCCTTTTCCATGAAAAAATGTTAGGATTTTTTTTTATAGACCTGAAGTTTAACAGAATCTTTCTACTCTCTGTTGTAAATGATCCAAAAATAAGATTGGAAAGTTAACTCATTCTAAATGTTTATGTAGTGGATAAAATGTGTTCCCTGTTGAATTCCATATATCTCATAATAATAATTTGTTCATAGGGTTAAAATGAGACTTCACTAATGATGAAATTATTTATATGTTGAAACTGTCTTTGACATTCAGAAAAGTATTAATATTGGCAGGGCAGCTTTTAAAAAATTCTTTTTGGCTTGTTCAGCAGCTCTCAGTTTTACCCTCTCAGACTCATTCTCTGAAGTCTTTTCAGGCATTTCTCTGAAGTCTTGTGTGTGCAATCTTCACCTTTCTACCAATCTAGTTTTAATAAAAAAATTTATTTTTCAAGGGGCTCTATGTTTTCCACTTGGGATACTAGTGTCTGGAGAAGCCTGTTTGAATATGGAAGCCCAGTCTTACTCATCTTCCAGGAGACACTGCTGAAGGGGAGTGAGCCCACAGGCCAAGTGGCCCTGCTGTGGCTACCCTATGCATCTGGAATCTTTGAGAAAGAAGGTGATCTAAGAGGATTGCTGCTTATCATACAGTAGTTCTTGTCTTTCTGAACAAAAACAGTGGTAGATTTATTTTTCTGTTACTATATAGGAAACTTTTCATCTAGCAAATTGAACAAGTTCTTGTATTAGTAAAATCTTTGTATATTGGAAAACATTGCAAACTGCATGTTTGTGTTGTGATAGAGATTTGAAAGAGCAACCTGTAGCCTGTGTTCCCTCCCCCTCCATCCCAGTGTGACTTGGCTTGGTTTGCAACAGTGTGCAGAAATCACCACCTTTCCAGTGGAGCTTTGCAGCATTCTCATGGCTGGTTGCTCTTCCTCCTCAATTTCAAGGATAACACTCCTTGGTTTGCTGTCTCCCATTTTCACTTTCCTTTTCTGTTCTTTACTTCTCCTGTGTGCTGCTTCAACATGGGTTCCCTGGGCTTCTTCCCTGTACCTCTGCACTTCTTGTTCAACATTCTCTTCCTGGGTAATTGGACATCTTTGTGACAGCCTCCTTACTCCACTTCCCCTGACTGCCTCTGTTTGTCCTTCTGGGTCTTCTAGCCTAGCCCCCATTCTGTGTACCCCTGTGTCCCCTACCTGGCTTTCTCTGGCCTGTTAACACAGCAGTCTTTGATTGGGGTTTCTCTTACAGTTTTGCAGCCCATCTGATCCCAGATCCTGATGATATTGTATCTCAGAAACTGTTTCTCAAGCCGGATGACTTCATTTATTGCATATGCTAGCCTGCTACCTTGGTTCAAGTCCCTATTCTCTCATGCGTAGGTTGTTTTGTCAGTCTCCGTTAGTCTTCACACCAGCCTTTTCTCATTTTCAGTCCATCAGGGTCATCATCTAAGAGACAAATCTGATATTACTACCTTGCTTTAAAAATTCCCACTGACTGTCTAGTGTCTTTGAAATAAATGTTCAACACCTTGGAGCTCTTTGGTATGGCATTCTTCATCATGCTCTCAGCCTGGCTGACTTGGTCTCAGTTCTTACTATTCCATTTCCATGCGTACTACACTTACACCCAACATTACGTATTTCCCTCCGGGATCAAGTGGTAACTTTCATCGTATAAGCTTAGCCACTAGGTCTAATATATATTCTTTTCTCTTAATGGTTAGTTTGTAATTATACTTGCAATATCCTGTAGTATTTATAATTATATAAAGTATAAGTAAATAATAACTGTACAAATTACTACAAATATGCATAGGGCTTACCTAACAACCCTGCGACTGGTAACTCACAAAACCAGTGCTGAATTTTAAAATATTATATGACACCAGAGTGCAAAAAGGGCTCTGATTAGCAGCAGAGCTGATTCTGGTCCCAACTCTGCCAGAGCTGAAGGCCTATGTGCACTTCATGTGTGCCTCACTTTCTTTTTTTTTTTTTTTGGGTACTGGGGAACGAACTTGGGACCTTGCTGCCTGCAAGGCAGGCACCAGAACCACTGAGCCAAATCCTGGCCCATGTGCCTCACTTTCTTTACTGAGAAAGGGTGACTTTCTTCGCCCCCGAGTTGTTTCTACTTTTAAAGTTCTGTATTGCTGTTTTACCTAGCCTTGTGTGTTAATCCAATGTGAAAATTACTGTCAGAGCATTTTTTTTTTTTTTTTGGTATCAGGGACTGAACTTGGGACCTTGCGCTTGCGAGGCAAGCAGTGGAACCACTGAGCTATATCTCCGGCCCAGAGCATTTTTAACTTTTAAGTCTCTGTATTTGATTTGCCTTGCACTTTTCTAACACTGGAGCTCTCATGTCTGTCACTGCATTTCTTTCAGGGGAGGCACTTTTATGGTAGTGGTCACTCTGTTTTTGTTACATCTTCTCATTTTAATCCTTAAGCTAATTTAATTTCTCATTTTCTTTCTCTTCCCTGCCTGTTACAGTACTGTGGGAAGAAAGTAGCCTCAAGAGTACAATACCTGCTGTGTCTAGTACTTGTGAATTCACTGCATTCCCGTTCATACACATGCTGCTCTGGCTCATTGTAGAGTTGGCCTGTTTATTTATTTATTTTTTTAAATTAATTTTATTGGTACATTTTATTGGTACATTTTAAGTGTACAATTCATTTACATTTATCGTTGGGTGTTTGTACCCGTACATGATATATCTTGGTTCTTATTTTTTTCTCCATGACCTGTGTGCCCTTCACCCCCTCCACCCTTCCCTATTTACATAGATTTCATTTCCATTTTTTTTTCGTTTCTCGTAGTTTTTCCTTTTCCTCTTTTCCTTTCCCCTTCCCCTCCCTTCACTCCTTCATCTTTGGACCTTTTTTCCTATTTCAAATTATCAATTATTCATTTTAATCATTTTAACTCTTGTTTACACTATCAGTTTCTCACACTAGAGAAACTATTCGGTATTGACATGTGTGTCCTATTTATTTCACTTAAGAGTATGGCCTCGATATGCATCCATTTAGCTATAAATGACTCTAGTTTTTCATTCTTCATGGCTGAGTAGTACTCCATTTTTATAAAAAAACCACATTTTCTTTATCCAGTTTCCACTTGATGGGCACTTGGGCTGCTTCCAAGCTTTACTTGTTACAAACTGTGCCGCTATAAATGTGGTTGCACGTATATCACTGTGGTATGATTCTTTTAATTCTTTTGGGAAGATCCCCAGCAGGGGAATAGCTGGGTCCAATGGGACCTCTAGTCCTAGTTCTTTGAGGTATCTCCATACTGATTTCCACAGTGGTTGCACCAGTCTGCACTCCCACTCACAATGGAGAAGAGTTCCTTTCTCCTCACACCCCCGCCAGCATTTGTTATTTGTTGATTTCTTGATAGCAGCCATTCTTTCTGGGGTGAGGTGGAATCTCAGGGTTGTTTTCATCTGCACCTCTCGAATGACAAGTGATATTGAACATTTTTTCATATGTTTGTTTACTGCTTTTACTTCTTTGTCTGAGAAATGTCTGTTCATTTTGGATGTCCATTTTTGAATTGGGTCTCTGAATTTGGGGAGTCTAATTTTTTTTCAATTCTTTATATATTCTAGAAAGTAGTACCTTGTCTCAGGTACAGCTGCTAAAATTTTTTCCCATATTGTAGGTTGTCTGTAAGCTCTGTTGGTGGTTTCTCTTGCAGTGCAGATGTTTTTTAATAAGATGAAATCTCAGTTGTTGATTCTTTGTGCTAGTTCCCATGCCATTGAGGTTTTGTTCATAAAGTCTTTTCCTATGCCAATGTCTTCAAAAGTTCTACCTAACTTATCTTCCAGCAAGGTTAGTGTTTCTGTCTTAATATTTAGATCTTTAATCCACTTTGATCTTAGTTTAGTGCACGGTGATAGGTATGAGTCTAGTTTTAATCTCTGGCAGGTTGAAATCCAGTTTTTCCAACATTTATTAAATAGGCTATCTTTCCTCCAAAGAGGGTGGTTGGCTCCTTTGTCAAAGATGAGGTGGCTGAGCATGTCTGGAGTTGTTTCTGGATCTTCTAATCTATTCCACTGATCCTGTTCTGTTCCTTTGCCAGTACCATGCTGATTTTATCACAGTAGCTTTGTAGTATAGTTTCAAGTTGGGGATTGTGATACCCCCAGCCATGTCTCTGTTGCTTAGAATTGCTTTAGCTATTCTAGGTCTCTTATGGTTCCAAATGAATTTTTGTATTGTTTTCTCTAGTTCTGTGAAGTATACTGTTGGAATTTCAATTGGCATTGCATTGAATCTATATAGTAGTTTTGGAAGTATGGCCATTTTCACTATATTGGTTCTTCCTACCCAGGAGCAAGGGATGTCTTTCCATTTTCTTGTATCTTCTTTGATCTGTTTTTTCAGAGTGTTGTAGTTTTCAGTGTAGAGGTCTTTTGCTTCCTTTGTTAGATTGATTCCTAGATATTTCATTCTTTTGGATGCTATTATAAAATGAATTGTTTCTCTAATTTCTCTCTCAGTGAATCTTTTATGTATAAGAAGGCTGTTGTTTTTTGAGTGTTGACCTTGTATCCAGCTACTCTACTGAACCTGTCAATTAAGTTTTGAAGTCTTCTGGCGGAGTTTTTTTGGGTCTTCTATGTAAAGTATGATATCGTCAGCAAATAATGACAATTTAACTTCTTCTTTTCCTATCTTTATTCCTTTTATTTCTTTCTCTTTTCTAATTGCTGTGGCTAACGTTTCCAGAACTATATTGAACAGGAGTGGTGATAGTGGGCATCCTTGTCTTGTTCCTAATTTCAGCATGAAACTTTTCAGTTTTTGACCATTTAGTATGATGTTGGCTGTTGGTTTTTCATAGATAGCCTTAATCAGGTTAAGATAAAGACCTGTTCCAATTTTCTGTAGGGTTTTTATCATGAATGGGTGCTGGATTTTGTCGAATGCTTTTTCTGCATCTGTTGAGATGATCATATGGTTTTTGTCCTTGACTCTGGTAATATGGTGTATTACATTTATTGATTTATGAATGTTGAACCATCCTTGCATCCCTGTGATAAATCCGACTTGGTCAGGGTGTATGATCTTCTTGATGACCCTCTGTATTCTGTTTGCCAGTACCTTGTTGAGGATTTTTGCATCTATGTTCATTAGGGAGATTGGCCTGTAGTTCTCTTTTTGGGTTGGGTCTTTCCCTTGTTTTGGAATCAAAGTCACACTTGCTTCCAGGAATGAATTTGGAAGTATTGCTTCCCTTTCAATTTCCTTGATGAGTTTAAAGAGTAATGGTGATAGTTCTTTAAATGTCTTGTAGAATTCAGCAGTGAAGCCATCCGGACTGGGCTTTTCTTTGTTGGTAAATATTTTCTTACATTTTCTTTTTTTTTTTTTTGGTACCGGGGATTGAACTCGGGACCTTATGCTTGTGAGGCAGGCGGAGGAACCACTGAGCTAAATTCCCAACCCTTTTATTACATTTTCAGTTTCACTCATTGTTATTGGGGTGTTTAGAATTTCTATATCTTCTTCATTTAACTTTGGCAATTCATATGTATCTAGGAATCTGCCCATTTCTTCTGTGTTTTCCATTTTATGGGAGTAGAGGTTCTCGAAGTAGGTATTGATGATGCTCTGGATTTCTGTTGCATCTGTTGTGACTGCACCTTTTTCATTCTTAATTGCATGTATTTGTGCCTTTACTTTCCTTTTTTTGATAAAGTTGGCTAAAGGTTTATCGATTTTATTTATTCTTTCAAAAAGCCAACTCTTTGATTCATTGATTTTTTTGTATTGTTCTTTTAGTCTCCATTGCATTGATTTCTGCCCTGATCTTTATAATTTCCTCTCTTGTACGAGCTTTGGATTTGTTATTCTCTTCTTTTTCTAGGAGGTTGAGGTTCTGCATTAGGTTATTTATCTGAGTTCTCTCTGTTTTCCTAATATGGGCATTCACTGCTATGAATTTCCCACATAGAACTGCTTTCATTGTGTCCCATAGATTCCTGTATGTTGTATTGGCATTTTCATTTACTTGTAGAAACTGTTTAATTTCTTCTTTAATTACTTCTGTGACCCATTGGTTGTTCAAGAAGGTGTTATTCAGTTTCCATGTGTTTGTTAGGGTTTTGTGGTTTCCTATGTTATTGATCTCCAATTTTATTGCACTATGGTCTGATAACATACAGGGGGTAACTTCTATTCTTTTACATTTACTTGGACATGTCCTATGAGCTAGCATGTGGTCTATTCTGGAGAATGACCCGTGTGCAGCCGAAAAGAATGTGTATTCTGATTTTGTGGGTTGGAACACTCTGTAAACATCTATTAAGTCCATTTGTTCAATAGCTTGGTTCAGTTCTAGAATATCATTGTTAACTTTTTGTCTAGATGGTCTGTATATTTGTGATAGTGGGGTATTGAGGTCCCCCACTACAATTATGTTAGTGTTTATTTGGTTTTTCATGTCCATTAATATTTGTTTTGTACAGTTGGGGGCATTTGTATTTGGTGCACATATATTTAGGATTGTCATCTCTTCCTCTTGGATTGTTCCCTTCACAAGGATGTAGTGACCATCTTTGTCTCTCTAAATTAGTTTTGGTTTGAAATCTACTTTGTCTGCAAATAAGATTGCTACCCCTGCTTTCTTCTGGGTTCCTGTGGCGTGGAGAACTGTTTTCCATCCTTTTACTTTCAGTCTATGAGTTTCTTTTTGAGTTAGGTGTGTTTCTTGTATACAGCATATTGTTGCATTTTCCTTTTTAATCCATTCTGCCAGTCTGTTTCTTTTGATTGGTGAATTGAGGGCATTAATATTGAGGGTTATAATTGATAGATATTGATTTGTCCTTGTCATGATGTTTTACTCTTGTTGGCTGTTTTATTTCTTATTTTTTCCCCCTTTCCCTTTAGTGTCTTACCTTGCCTGGTGGCTTCCCTCTGTTGGGCCTCATGGAGTTGTAGCCTTCATTGCTTTTTTCTAGGATATTGTTTAGAATTGGTTGTAGTGCTGGTTTGGTGTTCATAAAATTTCTCAGGTGTTCTTTGTCATGGAAGTATCTAATTTCCCCATCAATTTTGAAAGATAATTTTGCAGGATACAACAGTCTAGGTTGGAAGGCTAATTCTCCGTGTTCTGTGCAACTCGTGACCTCGGTAGGGCATCCACAGACCTCAAGTTTGCCTGTTTCTACCCAAATAAAATGACTTAACTAATAAACTAGAAATTGATTATTAAAATATTGCTTACTCATAGTTATTATATAATGAGAGGGCCAGGGGCTGAGGAATTAGTGTTAGAGTAAGGACCAAGGTTAGAGTGGCAGTAGGGACATCCTGGGTTCTGTCAGTTCGTTACTAAATATGTTCTAACTCTTTCTGCTATACACATGAGCAATGAGTTGTCTACATAGTGGAGATGCTGCTTTGTAGGGGTGCATGTGCACTTTTGGTGTTCATAGGATTGTGTGGGCGAGAGTGGGTTTGTAAACCTTTAAACCCTGAGGACTAGAGTGACCACCCATAATTAGTAATTTGCTATTTTTAAAGTGAATTTCTGAAAAATTTTCCCAACATTTTAATTTATTTCTCAGTTGAAGCTCCCTTTATAAAAATAGACATATTTAAGGGCCAGGGATTTAGCTCAGTGGTTCCACCGCCTGCCTTCCAAGTGCAAGGACCCGAGTTCGATCCCTGGTACCAAAAAAAAAAAAATTGTGGGATAAAAATAGACATATTTAAATGTCTATTTCTGTACTTTCTCTTTAGCCTTATGACCTTTTAAAAATTGTTTGTAATATGCCTTTTAGACACCATTTTCTGAGCCCAAAATATTACTCACAGTAACATGAATGGATACTCAGAGTGAAGGGGCAGTTGATCAGCTGTGTATCTATTTGCATGCCAATTGGTCCTATCTGTGTCACATCATTTCCACCTCAGTCAGCTCAACTGCTCTAATAAAATATCACGAACCACATGGCATAAACAGCAGACAAGTGTTTCTCACAGTGCTGGAGGCTAGGTTGGGGAGCAGCATGGTCAGGCTCTGGTGAGCGCCCTCTCCCTGGTTTGCAGGCAGTTGCCTTCTCTTTGTGCCTTTTTATGTGCTTATATGTAAAGAACAACTTCTCTGGTGTATCTTCAGATAAAGACACTAATTCCTTCAGATTAGAGTCTCTACCTTATGACCTCATTTAACATTAATTATTCCTCAGGGGCCCCATCTCCAAATACAGCCACATAAGGAGTTAAGGATTCAATGTATGAATTTTGAGGGAACATTAAACACACCTCCCTTTGGTCTAGTGTAACTTTTCTGAAGGATCATTTGCTTTCTTACAGTCTTTGTATGCATTTTGCTTACTTGGATTTCTTTTAAAAATGAAACCTTCAGTTGCCATTGAGTTTCTACAGGGCTATACAGGTTATCCGCAAAGAACGAAGTACAGTGACATGCCCAGTGATACGTAACATTGTGACACTGTGATCCTGGGAGGCTGGAGAGCTCACCTAAGACTCAGTTGCTCTCATCTCTCATCGTTATGTTGTGATAAACATTCCACTTGCCTGGTCAGTCTTGTCTTGTTTAGTTTTCTTTCTAGGGGGGTGGTTTTCAGATTTCTATTTCATACTTAGAATTACTGTGGGTTTTGAAGAAGAAATTTTTTTGGAGGGGTGTACTGGGGATCAAACTCAGGTCCTTGTGCTTGTGAGGCAGGTGGTGGAACCACTGAGCTAAATCCCTGGCCCAAAGAAGAATATTTTAAACTGGTTGAAAAGGCAAAATATGTGGAATCAAGAAGTGAAAGCACAGTTGTTTACAGCTCACTAAGTAGTTGTGATTAAGAAAAGTGTCCGTTCATCATTGCTAGATGACTTAAAATTTTACAGAGGAGAATAATTGTTTCTGAAGAAAGTAATTATACTCTTTACAGGGTAAGAATATGAATTTTTATAGAACTTGTGTTTTAGGTATTTTTTTTTTTTTTGTGGAACCAGGGATCGAACTCGGGTCCTTGCACTTGTACAACAGGCGGTGAAACCACTGAGCTGAATCCCCGGCCCTGTTTTAGGTATTATAATCTAGATCTGTTTACAGCTTTATGAATTCATCCTGAAATTATCTGTGAAATGAATCTGATGGCAACTCATAACATTTACCCAGAAACTAAAATTTTGACTTACTAAACATTAATAATGCAAGCAATGATTTAACAAAGGTCAACTTATTGAATATTCACTGGAGTATGTTATTGCTAGGTTTTTAAAAAGCCAAAAAAAAAAAAAAAAAAAGGAACCAGATGTGGTAGTGCATGCCTGTAATTTGGCATGAGTGTAATTAGAAGATTTATAATAATCACAGCTCATGGTGACTAATGTCAGAGTTTTGGTTAAGGTCAGAGGACCTGTCTGCAGAGGAAGCAAGTGAACATTTAAATCCTGTGATGTCCATCCCTGACCTCTGTGCTTATGCAAGTTGTCTGTCTGTCTGTCTGTCTTATACCTGAGTATTCGAGCTTGAAGAGCAGGACAGGGAAAGGAACAATGAGGACTTGATGAATTGGCCTGAAGAAAAAAGTAACAAATTTCAAGAGAGAGTAGGATATACATTTTAAAGCAGGATACTAGATAGGTTAGTCATGTTGGAGTATCTGTGAAGATAAAGAGAGATAGAGTAACAATAGAGGAGGAAAATTAAATTATTATGTAGGCAATGTTTGGATAATTAAATAGACAATGTAACATTAGTGGTAACAACTGCCAGGAAAAGTATGTGTTAGAAAAATAGAAATTCCTGTCTTTGATAAAAGAATGATTCCATATTCTTTTTTCATATAATAAGTAGCTTTACTTTATCCTTTCTTATTTAACATTTGTTATCCTTGTGATATATGTTAATTCATCAATATATCCCATTTAGGGGGATTTGAGTTGACATGCATATAAATAGGCCCTAGCTACCTGTATATTTCAGCAAAGTCATTGATCTCAGTAATCACAAATAGATTTTGTTCTTATATCACTCATTCATTTTTTTGGTGCTCTCTTGATATTTAAATCCAAAGATTCAACCAGCTTGGGTGGTAAATGCCTGTATTCCCAGATGCTGAGGAGTCTGAGGCAGGAAGATTGCAAGTTCAAGGACAGCCAGGACAACTTACCAAGATGCTGTCTGCAAATAAAAAATAAAAAAAACTGGAAATGTAGCTCAGTAGTAGAGCACCCTGGGTTCATTCCCCAGTGCCATAAAAACAAGCAAAACAAAACCCAGAGACTTTTTTAAAGAACAGTTAGCTGAAAAATGAATCACTCATCTGTGATTAATTAAGCAAAGATAAGCATGTAAGTTAAATGCTGGGTATTTTATTTTATTTTATTTTATTTTATTTTATTTTATTTTATTTTATTTTATTTGAGACAAGGTCTTGCTACGCAGTTCAGGCTGGTCTTGAAATGACTATGTGGCCCAGGCTGGCCTCAAACTCACAGCAATCATCCCGCTTTAGCCTCCCAAATGCTGGGATTACAGGCCTGCACTGCCATGCCCAGCATGGATATTTTAACCTAGGAACTCTCTCATCTGCTAGGCACCTGTATGGATAGAAATTACTAGAACTTGTAGTATGTTTTCTATATAAAGTTGTTTTTTGTTTTACTTTGTTTTGTTTGTTTACAGTGTTGGGGCTCTAACCCAGAGGTATTCTACCACTGAGTTATACCCCTAACCCTTTTTTAAAATTTTATTTTAGAAATTTAATTTAAACATTTTTTTTTGGTAAGCTGCAAGCTGGCTTTGAATTTGGAGTCTTTCTGTCTCAACATCAGAGTAGATGGGATTAATGTGTGTGCTGCCACACCCAACTTCTATTTTAAGTATTTATTGGACATACATTTTGGCCCTTGGCTTGTAAGCATACTTGATTTGTAGGATTAGACCTGCCAGTAATCTCTTCTGTCCTCTTAAGAAGTCCTGTGGGCACCTTACTTTATTTTTCGGTTTTCTTATCTCTCAAAGAGGGAGACTAATACCTTTCTTACCTATTTCATAGGGGATTTTTTTTGTGTGTAAATCAGTAAGAGACTCAATTTGAAAATGCCTTTATTTTTTTATTTTTATTTTTTCCCCCATTAAGTTTATTGGTACATTTTAGGAATAAAATACATTTACATACATCATTGGGATCTTGTAACATTACGTGAGTATCTTGGTTCTTATTTTTTTTTCCCCCTTCCCCTGCCCTCCCTTCACCCCTTCCACCCTTTCCTATTTGCAAAGATTTTGTTTCCATTTTTTTCCTTTTCTCATATTTTTTCTTTTCCCTTCTTTCCTTTCCCCTACCCCTCCCACTTCCCCTGCTCCCAATGGATTCATTCTGCTGGGCTTCCTGGGGTTGTGATCCTCATTGTCTTTTCCTAGGGTATTGTTTAAAATTTTTTGGAGTGCCGGTTTGGTATTCATGAAGTTCTGGAGGTGATCTTTATCATAAAAGTATCTTATTTCTCCATCAATTTTGAAAGATAGTTTTGCAGGGTACATCAATCCGGGTTGGAGGCTGTTTTCCTTTAGGGCTTGAAATACACCACTCCAAGCTCTTCTTGCCTTGAGCGTTTGCATTGAGAAGTCTGGTGTGATTCTGATGGGCTTTCCTTTTTATGTGATTTGTTTCTTTTCTCTCACTGTTTGTAGAATTTTGTTCTTCTGTTGGATTTCTGGAATCCTAACTATTATATGCCTATGTGTAGATTTTTTTCGATCAAGGCTAGCCGGAGTCCTATATGCCTCACCTATCTGTATGTCAAGTTCTTTTCTCCTGCTTGGGAGGTTTTCTGCCATCACTTCTGTGAACAGCTTTTTTTATGTCATCTGCACTGTCTCCTCTTTCTTCATTGACTCCAATCAGTCTTATGTTATTTTTCTTTGCATTGTCTAGCAGCTGCTGGATTGATTTCTCATGTTCCCTTACAATTTTAAAGCAATTTTTCTTTTCCTGGTCACTAATTGCAATCTTATCTTCTATATGTGAAATTCTGTCCTCACATTGGTTCATTCTGCTGCACAGATTTTCGATGGAGTTTTTCATCTCCTGGAAATCTATTTGCATCTGTTGTATGGATTCCATTTGTTTCCTATGTTAGGATTCCATCATGTTCCTCAGATCCTCTATTTTTTTTTTATCTGTGTCCTCTCTAGATTTATTAATCATATCTTACAGTATGAGCACAATCTTTGCTGTTATCTGAGTAATTATTTCTGATTTCATTTTTCCCAGATCCTCTTTTGTTGCCAGTTCAGGGAGTCCAGGTGGTTGAGTATCAGATTGTTCCATCTCATTTCCTTTTGGGGTTGCTGTAGGTGATCTGGAGATCTGTTTTTGAGGCTTGTTTATGTGTCATCTCATTTCCACGGGGGCTGGGTTGGTGCTTCTTTCACCCGCGTGGATCACCTTCTCTGCCCTAGGAGCGTGGAATGGCGGTGGGGGAGCCTCCCTCTGGGTGTCAGGACTGGCTCACCGTCTCCGCCCTAGGATCCTGGAATCTGGAAATGCCTTTAAAAGCTGATAAGAATGACACCAGTAGCCACCATTGCACACATGCTGAGCCAGGCATTTGGCCATGGGCTTTCTTTGTTACCTCCTGGATTGCAGTATTTTTAGGGGTAGTCCATAGTATTTTCTTCTTAAAGTGAAGTCATTCTTAATAGAGTGATAAATATAGATAAGGTGTTTGAGGATTTCTTTCTTTTTTTTTTTTTTTTAACTGGGTATTGAACTCAGATCCTCACGCTTGCCAGGCAGGCTCTGTGTCACTGAGCTACATTCCTGGCCACTGGTATTTGAGGATTTCAAAAGGAAGAAATAATTGCTTCTGGCTGGGATTCAGGAAACACTTCCTGGATGAGGTGATACTTTGGGTGAGTCTTATATAGTATTTATGGAAAATATTGCTCTAATGGCACAGAAATGATCTTTTATGTAGCCTTTATCTAACTATAAAACAATCTTCATTGTAAATGAGTATATTGTGCTTGGATTAAAAATACCTCAAGCACATAGTTTGCCATTGGTCGCCACATGATTTTCTCTCCCCTAGATGAGAGAGAATTTACAAAGCTTCATTTTCTTCTGGGAAGGTAGGCGCTGGTTTCTTCATAGCCCTCTGAAGGGTGCCCTGCCTGGTGGACAGAATGACAATACTATCCTCTAGCCAATAGTGTGGCTATGATGATACCAATCACTACTTCCTAAGCCTAGGAAGCTGTGGTATACAGTGATGCATCATAAAATAACGTTTTTATTGGTACATATAAGGTAGACAATATAATGACATTCATCATTGGAAATTTCCACCTTTACATAATCCATCTTGGTTCTTATTTTCCCCCCATTCCCCTACCCTCCATTCAATCCCTCTGCCGCTCCCTATCTACAAAGACTTTGTTTTCATTTTAAAATTTTCTCATATTCTATTTCCCTCTTTCCCTTCCCCCACTCCTTCCACTTCCCCCTCCCCTTTGGACCTTTTCTTCCTATTTCACACAATCCATTCTATCTTTCAGTCCTTATTTACACTTTCAGTTTCTCATATTAGAGAAACTATTCAGTATTTACACGTGTGTCCTATTTATTTCACTTAAGAGTATGGCCTCAATGTGCATTTAGCTGTAAATGTCTCTACTTTATCATTTTTTATGGCTGAGTAGTACTTCATTTTATAAAAAAATCAAACACATTTTCTTTATCCAGTCTCCAGTCAATGGTAATTGGGCTGCTTCCAAGTTTTAGCTATTACAAATTGTGCTGTTATGAACATGGGTTTACATATATTACTGTGGTATGATTCTTTTAATCCTTTGGGGAAGATACCCAGCAGGAGAATAGATGGGTCAAATGGGACTTGCAGTCCTAGTTCTTTGAGGTATCTCCATACTGATTTCCACAGTGGTTGCACCAGTCTACACTCCCACCAGCAGTGGAGCAGGGTTCCTCTTTCCCCACAGGCCCGCCAGCATTAGTTATTAGTTGATTTCATGATAGCGGCCATTCTTTCTGGGATGAGGTGGAATCTCAGTGTTGTTTTCATTCGCATCTCTCAAATGACAAGTGATGTTGAACATTTTTTCATGTTTATTTGCTATTTCCACTTCTTTGTCTGAGAGATGTCTGTTGATTTCAGATTGGGTCCTTAAATTTGGGAGGTCTGATTTTTTTCAAGTTCTTTATATATTCTAGATAGTAGACCTTTGTCTGAGGAACAGCAGGTGAAGATTTTTTCCCACATTGTGGGTTGTCTCTTCATACTGTTGGTGGTTTCTCTTGCTGTGCAGAAGCTTTTTAATGAGAAGAGATCCCAATTGTTGATTGTTTGTGCTAGTTCATGGGCAACTGAGGTTTTGTTCATAAAATCATTTCCTATGCCAGTGTCTTGTCAAGAGTTCTACTTAACCTCTCTTCCAGCTGGTTTAGTGTTTCTGTTTTAATATTTAGATCTTTAATCCATTTCAATTTTAGTTTAGTGCATGGTGAGAAATATAGGACTAGTTTTAATCTTTAGCAAGTTGAAACGCAATTTTTCCACCACCATTTATTAAAGAGGCTATCTTTCCTCCAGTGAGGGTGTTTGGCTCCGTTGTCAAAGATGAGGTGGCTGAGTGTGTCTGGAGTTGTTTCTGCATCTTCTAATCTGTTTCACTGGTCCTCAGGTCTGTTTCTTTGCCAGTACCATGCTGTTTTTACCACAGTGGCTTTGTAGTATAGTTTCAAGTTGGGGATTGTGATACCTCTACCTTGTCTTTATTGCCTAGAATTGCTTTTGCTATTCTAGGTCTCTTCTTGTTCCAAATAAATTTTTGGATTGTTTTCTCAAGGTCTGTGAAGTATGGTGCTGGAATTTCAATTGGGATTGCATTGAATCTATATAGCAGTTTTGGAAGTATGGCCATTTTCACTGTGTTTGTTCTTCCTACCCAGGAGCAGGGGATGTCTTTACATTTTTTGATATCATCTTCAATCTCTCTTTTCAGAGTGCTGTAGTTTTCAGAGTAGAGTTCTTTGATTTCTTTTGTTAGGTTGATTCCTAGGTATTTCAGTTTTTGGATGCTATTGTGAAAAGGAATTGATCGCCCCATTTCTCTCTCGGTGAGTCTGTTTTTCAGGCACAGAAAAGCTATTTATTTTTGTGTGTTGACCTTTTATCCAGCTACTTTACTGAATTTGGTTGTTTTTTTGGTGGAGTTCTTGGGGCATTCTATATAGGCTATCATGTCATCTGTAAATAATGACAATTTGACTACTTCGTTTCTCATCTTTATTTCTTTTACTTCTTTTTCTTGTCTAATTGCTGTGACTAATGTTTCTATAACCATATTGAACAGGAATGGTGATAGTAGGTAGACATCCTTGTCTTGTTTCTGATTTTACCTAGAAGGATTTCAGTTTTTGACCATTTAGTATGATATTGGCTGTTGGTTTTTCATAGATGGCTTTTATCAGTTTGGGGTAGAGACCATCTATTCCAATTTTTGTAGGGTTTTTATCATAAATCCATGTTGGATTTTGTCTAATGCTTTTTCTGCATCTATGGAGGTAATTATATAGTTTTTGTCCTCGGCTCTATTGATATAGTGTATTACATTGATTGATTTGTGTATGTTGAACCATCCCTGCATCCCTGGGATGAATCCCACTTGATCAGGGTATATGATCTTCTTGATGATCTTCTGCATTCTATTTGCCAGTACCTTATTAAGGATTTTTGCATCTGTGTTCGTTAGTCAGATTAACCTATAGTTCTGTTTTTTGGTTGGGTCTTTCTCTGCTTTGGGGATCAAGGTGATGCTTTTTTCCAGGAGTAAATTTGAGAGTATTGCTTCCCTTTCAATTTCATTGAAGAGTTTAAATAGTAGTGGCAGTAGTTCCTCTCTAAATGTCTTGTAGAATTCAGCAGTGAAGTCATTAGGACCTGGGCTTTTCTTAGTTGATAAGTTTTTAATTATGTTTTCATTTCATCGATTGATGTTGGGTTGTTTAGAATTTTATGTCTTCTTCGTTCAACTTTGGTAATTCCTACCTGTCTAGGAATCTGTCCATTTCTTCTGTATTTTCCATCTTTTTTGGTGTATAGGTTCTTGAAGTAGGTATTGATGATCCTCTGGATTTCTGCTGGCCCTGTTGTATTTTCACCCTTTTCATTCCTAATTACGTGGTTTTGGGTCTTTTCTTTCCTTTTTCTGGTAAGTTTTGCTAAGGGTTTGTCAATTTTGTTTATTGTTTTGAAGAACCAACCCTTGGCTTCATTAATTTTTTGTATCATTCTCTCAGTCTCCATTGCATTGATTTCTACTCTGATCTTTATAATTCCCTCCCTTGTATGAGCTTTGGGATGGTCCTGCTGTTCTTTTTCTTGAAGCTTGAAGTTCAACATCGAGTTGTGTAATTGAGATTGCTCTGTTTTCCTAATATTAGTATTCACTGCTATGAATTTCCCTCATAAGACTTCTTTCATTGTGTCCCATTGATTCCAATATGTTGTGTTGTCATTGTCATTTAATTGTAGGAACTGTCTGATTTCTTCTTTAATTTCCTCTGTGACCCATTGGTTATACAGAATTGTGTTGTTCATTTTCCACATGATTATGAAATTCTTGCAGTTACTTTTGCTATTAATCTCCAATTTCATCACACTGTGGTCTGATAATATACAAGGGATAACTGTGATTCCTTTCCGCTTACTTAAACATGTTCTATGTGTGAGTATGTGGTCTCTTTTGGAGAACAAACCATGTGCAGCTGAAAAGAATGTGTATTCTGATTTTGTGGGGTGGAACACTCAGTAAACATCTGTTAAATTCATTTCTTTAAGAGTTTGATTGAATTCTAATATTTCATTGTTTATTTTTTGTCTTGTTGATCTATTTGTGACAGTGGGGTATTGAGGTCCCCCACTCCCATTGTATTAGTGCTTATATGACTTTTCATGTCCATTAGTATTTGTTTTATATAGTTGGTCGCAATAATGTTTGGTGTATATATATTAATGATTGTCATCTCTTCCTCTTGGATTGTTCCCTTTACAAAGATGTATCTCCTTCTTTGTCTCTCTTAATCACTGTTGGTTTGAAATCCACTTGATCTGCAAAAAGAAGAGCTACTCCTGCTTTTTTTCAGGTTCCTATCGCATGGAGTATTTTTTCCCACCTTTTAACTTTCAGTTTATCAGTTTCTTTTTGAATTAAGTGTTTTTCTTGTATGGAGCTATTGTTGGATCTTGCTTCTTGACCCATTCTACAAGTCTATTTCTTTTGATCGGTGAATTGAGACCCTGAATGTTGATGGTTATAGCTGATATGTATCGACTTTTCATTGTCATGACTTTTTGTTGGATTCTCCCCCTTTGCATTTAATTTCTTGTTGTGCCCGATGGATTCATTCTGCTGGGCTTCCTTGGGTTGTGATCCTCATTGTCTTTTCCTAGGATATCGTTTAAAATCCTTTGGAGTGCTGGTTTGTTATTCATGAAATTCCTGAGGTGCTCTTTGTCATGAAAGTATCTTATTTCTCCATCAATTTTGAAAGAGAGTTTTGCAGGGTGCATCAGTCTGGTTTAGAGGCTGTTTTCCTTTAGGGTTTGAAATATATCCCTCCATGGTCTTCTTGCCTTGTGGATTTGTGCTGAGAACTCTGCTGTGATTCCAGTGGGCTTTCCTTTATATGTGATTTGTTTCTTATCTCTAACTGCTTGTAGAATTTTTTTCTTCTGTTGGGTTTCTGGAATCTTAACTAGTATATGCCTATGTGCAGATTTTTTTTTGATCACGACTAGTTGGAGTCCTATATGCCTCACTGATCTCTATGTCAAGTTCTTTTCCAATATTTGGGAAGTTTTCTGCCATTACTTATGTGAATAGGTTTTTTATGTCTTCTGCACACTCTCCTGCTTCTTCATTGACTCCGATCAGTCTGATGTCATTCTTTGCATCTTCTAGAACCTGGTGAATTGATTCCTCATGGTCCCTTACTTTTTAAAGAAAAGTAAGCTTTTCTGGTCACTAATTGCAATCTTATCTTTTATATCTGAAATTCTGTCCTTGCATTGGAACATTCTGCTACATAAACTTTCAATGGAGTTTTTAATCTCCTGGAAATCTGTTTGCATCTGTTTTATGGATTCCATTGGTTTCCTATGTTGGGATTCCATCATATTTCCCAGCTCCTCTTTTTGTTTTTACCTGTGTCCACTCTAGATTCATTAATCATGTGTTGCACTATGTGCACAATGTCTTCTGTTATCTGAGAAATTATTTTTGATATCATGTTTTCAGGTCCTCTTTCATTGCCATTTCTGGGAGTCCATTTGGTTGAGTATCAGATTGTTCCATCTTATTGCCCTTTTGGGTTGCCTTAGGTGATCTGGAAGTCTGGTTTTGAGACTTGTTTACGTGTCTTCTCATTTCAATATATGCAGCCTGCTGTGCCTTTGTTGAGGCGACTTTTTGCTCACCCAGTGGTCTTAAATTTTCAGCAAGCCACTGACGAGCCTTTACTCTGCTGCTCACCAGTGTACTAATTCCTGGGTTCAGAGTTGTGGCCTTCTGGATCCCTGACCTGACCTGTTGTCTGAGCGGGATGATGGCTGGGGCCTGTGCACACTTGTGATGGTATCTAGGTGTGCCTCTTGCTGGGTCCCCTATGTAGCTGTTTTCTGGGAGGGCCTTTGGCTGGGAGCTATGCACCCCAGTTCCTATTGTTTGTACAGGCTTTTGGCTGTGGTCTGCATGCACTTATCAATGGTATCAGTGTGAGTCTTTGGCTGTTACTTGTGTTCCTGTGTAGCTCTTTTCCAGGTCGGTCCTTGGCTGTGGCTTATGGTATGGCAGGCCTCTGGCTGAAGCTTGTGGGCCTGTGCAGTTCTTTTCTGGGTGGGCCTTTGGCTTGGGTGGGTGTTCCCAGGCCTCTGGCATTGGGGCAGAGACCTGGCTGGGATCTGCCCGCTGCCTCACTGGTCTGGTCCACTCAGCTGCTCCCCGGGATCTGCATGCACTTATTGATTGAATGGAATGCCTCTGGCTTAAGCTTGTGTTTCTGTGTAGTTCTTTTCTGAGTGGGCCTTTGGCTTGGGCTGGTGTGCCCAGGCCCCTGGGGTTGGGGCGGTGCCCTGGCTGGGATCCTCCTGCAGGTACACTGGTCTGGTCCACTTAGCTGCTCCCCAGGATCTGCGAGCACTTACTGGTGGAATGGTGGACCTCTGGCTCTATTTACAACAGTTTTTGAGCAGAGTTCTTAGTCTTTGAAATATTGTTAGGATTTATTGTAATAGTTTTCAAAGAAACTGTAGTCAGTGACAGTTTGATTCATCTCATATACATAGGTATTTCTGCCATAATACTATTTATGTCTTTGTATAATAGCCTGCCTCTCATAAAAATCCCTCAGGGTTTCCACAGACTCCACTAGATATCTATGTTGCTTTCTATCGTGGGTCCAACAAGACATTAATGAATACCTGAAAAGAAGACTTGTGCTGCTTGGGCATACCTGGTATAGTTGAATATTGCAAGTATTGCAGTGCACAGGACCAAGAGCCTGTGCTTAGCTTGGCTACCTGAACTTGCGTAGGGCAGCAGGTATTTGAGTGCACAGGTGGCTGCAGAGCCTTGGATAGTGACTGGTTTCAGCAGGACAGAGGGTAGGTAACATGCCAGCATATTGTTGGGGACAGGCTCTGAGTTCAGGCACAGGTTTTAACAATTCTGAAAATATATCCAAAAGTATTCCTATGACCATCACAGCCCCTATATCTAGGACTTTTCCCTTTGTTTCTGAAGACCTTAATTCTCTACTCATTTCCCTGTGTGTCCTGGCCATGAAAAAGTGTATGGACCAAAATGACCTCCTTGTTATCCTATTTTCCTATTCATAGATATCTGTGTGGCCAATCAATTGTGTGTTCATTTCCTTGTCACCCTTCCTTAGATACTTATTTTCATACCTTCATACCCTTGCTCCTTATGACCAGTGCCAGCTTAACATTGGATGTACTCATAGGCTCCCCCAATCCCATGTTCTTCCTTGCCTTGAGAGTACCAAGACAAGGTCATACCTTGAGAAACAGTTTTCCAGGGCAGTGCACTGGGAAGCACATAACTCATCATGTGGACCCATACTATTGGCAATTAGATAAAAGGAAGGAAAGTTTGGGGTTGTGCAAGAAGTTAATGAAGCAAAAGTGAGAGGGAGAATGAAAGGGAAACAAAATTAAAGTATAAAAATTTAGCGCTATGTAAATATTAGTTTTTATTATTCCCTGTCAACCATTTGGATAAAGTGGTAGAGAAACTCATTTTAGTGTTTATTTTCACAAAGGTAGTAGGTTAGATACTTTGTTATTTTTACTAAATTAATTTTTTAAATTAAAAAGCACAAAGTAAGAGAAAAACATAATTGCGTGTATCACCTAGAATTAATAACACATGTTAATCTTTTGCCTTTTTGGTTCACATATTTTAAAAATGAAAACAGTATGACAGATAAATTTGAACTCCTCTGGTTTCCTTCCTGAGTCAGTCTTCTTTCCACAGACAGCATCTATTCTGGTTTTTCTTCTGTCCTTCTATTCCATATTTTATACTTATGTGACATATGTGTCCATAAACAATATTGTATTGATTTTTGTGGCTTTGCTTTTTGTCCTTGTTTTTTCCTAGTACTGGGGATTGAATCCAGTGTCTTCACAATGAACTACATCCCTGGCTGGTCCTTTTTATTTATATTTTTGATGCTGAGACAGGGTCTCACTAAATAGCTAAGTTGACAGTTGTCCAGGCTAGACTTAAACTTATGATCCTCCTACCTCAGCCTCTCAGAGTACTGGGCAAACAGGGGTGCACCACCATCCCTGACTGTTTTTGTTTTTCAATTTCATTATATATATGTATCTTGTTTAGCCTCTCTTGTTTTTGAGATTTCTCCATCTGATATGCTCAGGTCTGGTTCAGTCACCGGAAGTGCTCTGAAGTATACTGTGATGTGAACACACCATCCTCCTCATTTAATTTGGGTCTTAACAATGCTAAGATGTGTCCTTGTTTAGGTCTTTTGATGCATATGGTTTCTGGGTCATGCCTAGGGTTTGTGGGCTATAGACTATATACACTCTCACCTTTATTTATCTCTTAATTCTTACAAATGTTCACTGGGGCAGGTTGCATGCTCTCCATTTAACACATGAGAAAACTGAGAAACTAAAATGCTATGTAGTTCGACCAATCTTGTAAGGGGGACAGTATTTGAATCCATATTGAATTTCACCCATTTAAATCCAGGGCCCTAATATCCAAATAATACCCAATAGTTCATGTAGATCCTCAACTTTTAACCTTTATGATTATTAGAAGAGTTGTAGCCAGTTGGTGTTTCTGTGTGTGTGTGTGTGTGTGTGTGTGTGTGTGTGTTTCCCTCAAAAGCAGAGAATCAGAGGAGGTGATGAGAAGGGAGCATGTAAGAAAGACCAACAGTAGCCATACTCCCTTCGTTGTGGTCACTAAAAGAGTTCAAGTTTGGGAGTAAAAATATGCTTCATGAAATGATGGGTCCTAGGTTTCCACATACACAAGACTATTTTTTCATGATAAATGACTATTTTATGTTGTTTAACATGCCTATATTAATGCAACATGCAGGCATTTTTTGATTAAAGAAAGATGTTATAGTGAGCATGATAGTCTGTATTTTACTTTGCAAAGTTTGTAGACCATTTTTTCCGAGTTAAGAAAGCATCTGAATGTGAATCTTTTTATTCATAATACTTTATTCACTCATGAAGCATGTCATTTTGGACTTTGTTTTTAATTTTGTTCTTTTCTTCAACTTCTAGGTAGAAAATCTGGTATATTAATTGTGAAAATTCTAGAGCTACATGAGGAATGCACCATGCAAGTTGCCACGTGTGAGCAGTTATCAGGCCCACCATCCCCCATCCCTTCCCAAGGTGTGACCCCTGGGCCTGGAGCCAATCTAAAGGTTCTCTTTACTCGGGAGACTGCAGGCTACCTCCAGGGGCATCCCCAGGACATCATCCATATTTTCCCTCCCTGGTAAGTGCAAAGAACTAAGTCCAGCAGTCACCAATAGTGTGTCTCACAAGAAAAGCCTTTTTAAAATAATCAAGAACATTTTTGTCACTTTATTGTAGAGAAATGCCAAGGGAGAAAGCCAGGAATTTACACAGGTTTTCTGTAACACAAGCACTGAATTGTCTTTGATGGCTTGTTTGTACTTCTGGCAGTAAAGGTTGATAATTTAAGGCAGGGGGGATGGGAAACAACTGCATCATGATTCTTGCCAAAGGGGTGTGTTGTTTTGAGATCTGTCTGTTTTTGTTTTTATCTTTCCTAAAAAATGCTTTTTAGTAAGAGGCAATAAGTGACAAGGGTAATACATAATAAGTTAGTAAGTTTTTGGTAGTCACTTAAGGATAAAAAGCATAAATTAAGACATAATATGGTTTGAACTTTAGGAAGGTTAATGTTCACTGTTAGATCAGAAATTATTTTCAGCAATATAATATTTGCCTTTTTTGCATGTGATACTAATTTCCACCATGAATAGAAAAAAACCTTTTCTTCTGAAAGAAAATTTGAAGTCTTGTTTTAAGAACTAATTATTAATTTTTTGACAATGTTTAATGTTTCATTCATTTGAGAAATCTTTAGATTTGAAATTAATAAAAGATTTTTAAAATTAAATTTTCTTCTAGAGGAGGGATCTCTTTAGAGTGTCTATAGCACGTGATCATCACTTCTTGGTTTCTGCAGTTATGTCCACAGGGTTCTTCAGTGGGTGTGGGCTTCCTAAGAACACTGTCTTCTTGTTTGCTTACCCTCTTAGCTACATTCCTCCTTTTTCTCTTTTTTGGCTATTTTTCAATTTCATTCTTTGAGTATTTTTTTGCTCCATAATTGGAGTATAGGCTAAAAAATGAGAGTGACAGAAAATTCTGTATTTGCCCTAAAAATATGTTAAGTCCTTATTGTTTTTATACAACATGTCATCCAGTAGAAATAGATTTTGCTCTCTAGGAAGACAAACCTGCTATGCTTATATTAATGAAGCCATATGGTACCAAGTATTAATGCTATTTTTAGGAATTTTAGCAAACATATAGAAGTGAAAATATCTGAAGTAGAAGTAATTTCATAAATTTCTCTGGAGTCATTTGACCTAACTTTCTCAAAATGACCACTTCAAAAAAGGAAACAAATATAAATATAGTTAATAAATATAAGTATATGAGAGAAGTTTATTCTTTTTAAATTTTAATTAGTACATGTTTATAGTACATAATGATTACATTCATTCTGGGGAATTGCCACATGTATATAACATCTCAATTCTTTCTTTTTTCTTCTTCCCCTGCAACCCCTTTTAAAAATATTTTTATTTTTATTTTTTTGCCAGCATCAGATTATTTATAAGTTCTTTTCAAATGAACTATCATAAATACAGATTAACAGCCAGGCCTACAGGCTAAAGAAACATAAAACATATAAGACAGTTATGCTAAATCAAGGTACATTTTCAGATACATTGTCTATGAAGGATTATATTAACTTTTTAATTTCTTTTTTTCCCTATAAAATTTTGTTTTGCACTTCATTTATATACTGAGCTTCTCATATGAGAGAAACCATGTGATATTGAAGCTTGTGTGTCTGATTTACTTTATTTAACATTATGGTTTCAAAGTACATCCATTTTCCTAAAAATGACTCTAGTTTATCCTTTTTAAGGCAGGGTAGTACTCCATTGTGTTTAAATACCATATTTTATTTATCCATTTATTTATTTTTATATTTTGATACTGGGGATTGAACTCAGGACCTTGCGCTTGCGAGGCAGACACAGCACCACTGAAGTAAATCCCTATCCTAAATTCTGAGTATTCCATAGGCACCAAATGAACGCTTGTCTTTTTTTTTTTTTTTTGGTACTGGGCATTGGGCTCAGGACCTTGTGCTTGAGCCAAGCGGCAGCATCACTGAGCTAAGTCCCTGGCCCTCCATTCATTTATTGATGGATATATGGGTTGATTCCAAGATTTAGGTATTATGAATTGTGCTGCTATAAACTTGGGTATGCATGTATCACTGTAGTATGATGTCTTTTGACTCCTTTGGAGAAGACATGTGGAAGGGAAATAGCTGGACCAAATGGAGGCAAGAGGATCACCACAAGTTTGAGGCCAGCCTGAGCTACATAGTAAGCTCAAAGTGAGCCTGAACTACATAGAAAAACCCTGTCTCAAAGAAAAACCAATAAATATAAAGTATTGGAGATATAGCTGCATGGTAGAATGTCCCTGGGTTTGATCTCCAGTACCACAAAAGAAAAAAAAAATCAATAAATGGAATTATATCAAATTAAAAAGCTTCTTTCTGCCTGCAAGATAAAATAGGTAAAACTCTTGAAGTCCTACACATAGGCAAGAACTTTCTGAACAGAATTCCTACACAGGAATAGGTACCAAGAATCAATAAAGGGGATTATATCAAATTAAAAACCTTTGGCAAAAGAACAACCTCCCTCCTCCTCTCCCTCCCCCTTCCCCTCTCTCTCCCCTCCCTCCTCCCCCCTCCCTCCCTTCCCCTCCCTTCCCCTCCCTTCCCCTCCCTTCCCCTCCCTTCCTTCCTCCCTTCCTTCCTTCCTTCTTTCCTTCTTTCCTTCTTTCCTTCTTTATCTGGTTTTACTATCAGAGTTATGTTTTCTTCATAGAATGAGTTTCGAAGCATTCCTTCCTTTTCTATTACATGGGAACGTTTGAAGAGTTTTGATGTTAGCTCTTCCCTAAAGGTCTGATAAAATCTGTTCATGTAATTTCTGTTTCTTTTTGCTATTGATTTCTAGTTTCATTCTAGTGTTATCTTATAGGATGCATGAATAATTTCAATTGTTTTGTATTTATTGAGACTTCCTTTATGGAGTAAAATATGGTCTACAGTCAACCCCTTAAGAACCAGCTCCATTCTGGGAGAATTGTTTGGAGGTGGATTCATTCATAAGCCAACAAAGTGAATCTTATACAGTATGTCTGTGAAAGTTCACACCTCAAATGTTCTTAAGTTGGGGACTTACTGTATTCTGGAGAATGTTCCATAGACTGCTGAAAAGAATGTATGTTTTGCTGTTGTTGATGAAACCCTCTGTAGATATCTGTTAAATCTATTTCATGTATAGTATGGCTTAACTCTGATGTTTATGTTTTCTGATGTTTATGTTTCTGTTTGTTTGGTTAATTGGTTGACCTATCTACTTGTGAGAGTGGGTATTGAAATTTGCCATTTTGATTATATTTGGGTCTATATGTACTTTTATTTCAAGATGTATTTTTTTAATGAAATTGGGTATGCTGATGTTTAGTGCATATCTATTTATAATTTTCATCTCTTCTTGGTGATTTTTTTCCCTTTACCATTATGTAGTGGTCTTCTTTGTCTCTTCTAACCAGGTTTGGTTGGGGCTCAACTTTGTCTAATATAAGTATAGCTATTTTTGCTAGTTTGGGGGCTCTACTTGATTGGCATATCATTCTCTTTCCTTTCATTTTCAGTATATGTATACATTTACAGATGAAGTGTGTCTCTTGCAACATATAGATGGGTCTTGTGTTTTGATACAATCTGCCAGTCAGTGTATTTTAATTGGAGGTTAGACCATTTATGTTATGTTATTATTGAAAGGTATGTACTAATTCCCATTATTGTTTTTCCGGTGTGTGATTCATTTATTTCTCATTCATTTACTCTCCCAGTGAGATTTATTCTTTCTCTCAAAGTTGTTGTTGACCTCATCATCTCTGGTTTGGATTCCCTTTATTATTTTCTCCATTGTGGTCTTGGTGGTCATGAATATTTGTAGGCCTTTATTCTTCAATTTTCAATGATAGCCTTGTAGGATATAGTAATCTAGATTGTCAGTTATTTTTTTTTAGGGCTTGAAAAATTTTATTCCACGCCCTCCTGGTCTTTAAATTTTGTGTGAACAAATCTGCTGTTACTCTGATGAGTTTGCCCTATAAGTGATTTAGTGCTTCTGACTGCTTTTAATAGTCTTTGTTCTGGGCTTTTGGCGTTTTGACTATGATATGACATGGGAAGGTTCTTTTCTGATGATTTCTATTTAGGGTTCTAAATGCTTCCTTTACCTGGGTATCCATCTCATTCTACAGAATTGGGAAATTTTCTATTATAATTTTAAGGAATAGATTTTTTTTATGCCAATAGCCTGTACTTCAACAACCTCTGTGTACAATGATTGTTAATTCTTTTAGAGTTATCTAGGAGCTCTTTCATAATCTTTACCTTGTTTCTTGTTCATTTTTCATTATTAGTTACTGAATGTTTTAGTAAGTCCATCTTGTCTTCAACTCTTGATATCATTTCTTCTGATTTATCTTGCTAGACTTTCAATTGAAATTTTTATTTGCCTCATTGAGGTTTTATTTTCCAGGATTTATATTTGGTTCTTTTTCAGAACTTCTATCTCTTTACTGAAATGGTCTTTTATATCCTATGTTGTCCTCCTTAATCCATTCAGCTGCTTACTTTTTCTCTTTTTTGAGCTCATTGATCATTCTAACTATTAGTTTTTTAAACTGTGAAATTTCATGTACTTGAGTACCTGTGGGTTTGAATTTTGGGAATTATGAATTTTTGGAGGTATCTTGCCTTGTTTTCTCATGTTTCTCCTGTTTTTGTGTTGAAGTTTATAGACCAGTTGGGATGAAAAGATCTATGACTATTGAGATCTCTTTAGTAAGTGGCACTGTACTGCAGAGAGAACAACAACTAGTAATATCAATATCCAAAGAACCAACTATATATCAACATATAATTTAAAATATGTTTTAAAAGTTCCCTACTCTTTACTAACCCAGGAAAATAAAGTATAGTAATACTATAGGACAGGCTAGGAAAAAGGAGATTTAAAAAAGAAAGAAAAAATTAAGAAAAATTGAAAAAAACTTTAAAAAGAAAGAAACAGGTTTTAAAAATTTATTTATTTATTGGTATGGGGGATTGAACTCCGGTCCTTGTGGTTGCAGGGCAGGCAGCGGAACCACTGAGCTAAATCCCCAGCCTGGAAAAACAGGTTTAAAGGGTAATATTTAAATACTAGAGAAGGAAGGGAGGTTTGACAAGTTATGTGAAAGGAAGGAAAGAAAGAAAACTAAGGAAAGGCATATGAATGGAAAGTGAGAGAAGACACAGGGAAATTGAATCCAGTGAGTAAACTAACAAAACTCAAAGTTAGAAGACCTGAGAAACGACATTTTGTAAAGAAGAACCTGACAAAACAAGGCAAGACACTGTGGAATCAAAAGCAATAACAAACATTTGTACATAGTTATATGTAACATACACTCACACACAGGAAGAAGAAGAAGAAATGAAAACAAATCGATTTTAAAGATAATATTTCTGTATAAGAAAAGGAGTTAGAGGGAAGATTTGAGAGTAGGAAAGAGAGACAGAGAGTGAATGTAAATGGAAAGTGAGAGAATATATAGGAGTTCAAATTTAATTAATGAATTGATGGAAACACAAATTGAGCAAACCCTATAAAATAACCCTTAGTGTGAAGGAATGTAACGTGACATAATAACATGGTAAGACAATATGGAAGAAAAACAGTAAATAGCATTCATAAACACAAACACACATATACTCCCCTGGCATATACCAAAAGAAGAAACACACACACACACACACACACACACATACACACACACCCCATCCCCAGGTCTGATACTACTTTTTGTGGTGGTACAGTATTTATACTGGAGTCACTTCTTAGATAGTGCCTGATAAAAGGTGAGTGTGTGTGAAACTCTTTTTATTCTTTGTCCCAGAGATCTCTTCCAACTCTGTCCAAGTTAATTATCTCTTTGAAGGACCTGGGGTTCAGGCTTCATCATAGGAATTTTACAGGGACACATTTCTGTCCTTAACATTATTTCAGTTCTGTGATCAGGTGAGTCAGCTGATATCTCTGCTCTTACATGTTCCAGAACAGCTTACTTGACAGCCTCCTAAATATCTTTCTGAATTGTGTTATGTGTTGTTATATCTTTAATTTTTTGTTGTTAAAAATACGCTTTATTGGGCTGGAGATTTAGCTCAGTGGTTCCACCGCCTGCCTCACAAGCGCAAGGACCCGAGTTCAATCCCTGGTACCAAAAAAAAAATTAAAGTATGCTTTATTTCATTCAGAAATATTTATCAGTACTCCCCGCATCAGATGCTTTGTTTCCCTTCAGAATATGTAGCTTAATATTGAGGAAAAGTGAAATCTGACTTTTTCCATTATCATGAGCCTCTCTATTAATAAACTCATAATCATCTTTTAAATGACTATGAATATTCCACTGTATGGATATATCATCATTTAAAGTCTTTTGTTTGAGTTTTTAAGGTTGCTTCCCATTTTGGGCTATTTTAAACAGCGCTTAAATGAAATGTTCATCTCAATATACCCTTCTGATTATGTGCTTAGGCTTTTTTTTTTTGGTACCGGTGATCGAACTTGGGTCCTTGCGCTTGCACAGCAGGTGGCGAAACCACTGAGCTAAATCCCCAGCCCTGCTTAGGCTATTTTTGTAAGTAGACATTCTTGGACATAGAATACAAGTGGACTTTTGAACCTTTTGATATATTGTTGACAGTAATCTAAAAGGTTGTAGCTATTTCTGTCACTGTGTGTTTCTCAGTCATACCAGTACCACTCTCAGTGTTTCTTCTTCTTCTTCTTTTTTGTTTGTTATGGCTGCACAGTTTGATAAAATTGCTTTAATCTTTTCCATGTTCTCAGCATGTAGTACATATTGGGCTTCTTTGCTATCATAAATGATTCTGTAGTAGACATTGTTATGTGTGTCGTTTTGCGCATAATTCAGATTGTTTTTCATAGTGGGTTTTAGGACTGAGTAGTTCAGATCTATCTATCTTGTTGCTGATATGACTTCTTAATATTATTAAGTTGTACATGAATGTTATAGCACAGTACTTGGCACTGGTCACATTAAATTCTTTTCCTGGTAATAACTTCCTTTGTGCACATTGTTTTTCTTAACTTTTACTCATATATGTGTTGGGGTCCTAAGAACTCATCAATTTACATATCTGTTTGTGTACATGTACCTATATATCATAATTTAAAAAATCTTTTATTTGGGGGCTTTAAGTTTGCTTTCTATTTTGGGGAGAAGTAGAATCTGACTTTTCCCATTATGATGACTCTCTCCATAAGAGAGAATAAGTAAGTAAGCTCACATAATCATGTTTTAAATGATTATGAGTATTCTACTGTATATGGATATACAGTCTTTCAGTTTGGGTGTTTAAGGTTGCTTCCCATTTTGGAAAATATAATTGATTTTTATTAAAATAAAAATGTTTGTACAGTTAAATCAATTATAGTAACATTTTGTTTCCTTTCTGGTACTTAGAATTCTTTAACTGGTTCATATCTTGTTGCTTGGGTAAATTTCCAAAGCAAAATTTTTTCACAGCTGTATTCTGCCTAGAATAACACTTGGCACATAGTAGAAAATCAATAACTATATGGTTAATGTTGAATATTAAATCATCAGGAAGGCTTTGTCAGCTTTGGTGTGTTCCCTAAGAGAAGGCTTTGTTGATTTGTACATTTTAAAAAATATTTATTGGATATTTACTTACTGTATAAAATACAGTATTCCAAGTGAATGAAAAATTATTTCCGTCCTTAATGAGGTCACAATGTGATGGGAGAGAAAGATAATATAAAAAATTATAAAAGATTCTGATGAGTGTTGTAATTGGGTCTATATCTATGTAGTGAGAACATGAAGCAGATGACACAACTGATAGGTCAGTAGAGGTAGATTCTGTGTGTGAGTGGGTGCTTATGTGTATGTGCATGTGTGCACTGAGCAGAAAACAGATTGAGAGATGTGATGTCAGGGGTAGCTTTTTGGAGTTGGTGAGCCCCTATCTGACTTACAAAGGCTAAGTTGGAAAGAATCAGAAGATAGACTATAAGGGCAATTTGAAGAAGAAACCACAAGAGTAATAAAAAGCTAGAATGCAGAGGGGTAAGATATATCAGGGGCATATGTAGTACTTTGTTGAAAGAGTGGAAATTCTAAGGTAAGTTTGGCAGAAAGTGAGACTGGGAGAACCTAGTACACTGTTGATGAACTGAGATTGAATCCTCATGCTGTCCACAGGAGGAGGGCTGTGATCTATGTCACACTTAGCCTAATAGGAGTATGACTCAGTGTAGAAGGTCACAATAAAGCCATTTAGGAGACTTTGGGAGAATTTCCCATGTGAAAGAAGTGATGATTTGGAATAGGATGGTGTGTTAGTTACTTTTCTCTCATTGCTGAGACAAAATTCCTGACACCCAAAGTTAAAAGGGAAAGGGTTTATTTGGCTTACAGTCCGTAGAGGTTTCAGTCCATAATTGGCTGGCTCTGAGGCTGGGATGGCAAACAAGCATCACAGAGGAGAAACAAAATGGTGCACACAAGGTAGCAAAGGCAATAAGGGGATTTAACAGCATCTTTCTGCCCCTTTTATCTTATTCAGACTACTGGGATTAGGGGGGGGTGCCAAACCAATCACTCACATGTAGTGGTTTAGTAACTACACGCCCTTCACCCCAGCATCACACATTCCAGATTCAACTACCTGTGAAAAAGGAAGTCCCACCTCATCTGCGTGAGGCTTTGGGGGGATATCTAAACACAAACCATAACAGACAGTAAACAATAGATATGGATTATATTCTGGAATTCAAGGCAACAGAACTAGTTGATGAGTTTGATGTGGTTTGGGAAGGAAAGACACGAAACAAGATAAATAATGAAGTTTTTAGATTGAGTGAATAAAGTGATTGATGATGTCATGTTCTAACATGGGGAGAGTTGGGACAGATTTGTAGAGTATAGTCACTCGTACATTTTTAGTAGTGGCAATAGCTACAGCTCTGACTAAATGCAAGAGAGGTTGTAATGCCAAAAGAGAAACTCTATCAGCTGGTCTGGATTGTCAGTGTAACTCACATACAGTAAGTGACAGAGGACTGAGAGCGCACAGACTTATTCATCACTGTTTTGGTTCCTATTTTATACTTTCCACCTAGGATTCTTATTAGGAGCAAAGCAGAGCTAAAGACATAATCTTTGTTTATTGGGTGGGATTATCTTCCTGTAGGGACAGCCAGGAAGGCAATACTGATCCACCAAAATTACAGGATCTCTTGAGGGAAAATAAAAAAAGAAAACCAATGCAATGTGAAAAGGAAAAAAGACCATGGGAGTAATCTGTAGTCTTTAAAAATTGACAAATGAAGGAGAGAAGGAAAACAATTACTTGCTTTTACATGAACAAGGAAGTAAAGCTGGTAACACTTTTCTATGGGATGTTTATAGGACTATAATCATAGTGCTCTGTGTTCAAGTAAGTTTGGAAAAGATCTGCCCAAATGTGAACCAGTTGTACTATAATACTGCTCAAGTTTCTCATTTGCTAATGCGCATTATGATTTCCAGTAGAAGGAAACAAAAACAGAGGTACCTTGGTACAAAATGCTAGCAAATAAATGGATATGTTGTTCATAATCTAAGATAGTGGTGAGTAGAACTAAGGGAAGTGGTATAGACGTCTATCTCTCTACCTAAAACAACTACTACTTTAGAAATCCCTGAGGAATGGGAAAATTAAGATTTCCAAAACTATCATAAAATTTTACCCAGATAGCTTATTCTCAAGAAATATCATAAAACATACAAAGAAAGTGAAATATGAGCTGAAAATTATAACTTAATTTGTAAAGCTCAGAAGAGAGGTTCCACAGAAGGTTTAGAACACAGGATCTGTGAACTTGAAAGTAAGAAAATTGACCTTATCTCATCTGAGGAGCAGGCGAAGAAAAAATTAACAGAGCCCAAGGGACTCAAACACAAAACCAAGAAACCTACATATTATGGTGGTACCAGCAGGAAAAAGAAAGAAACAGCAGAAAAAAAAGTATTTGAAGAAATAATGACTGAAAACATCTCAAATTTAATGAAAAACTTCGTATCCAGGAATTCTAAACAGAATAAACTCAAAGAGACCAATGTCAAAACACTTTATAGTGAAATTGCCAAAACCCAAACACAGAATATTGAAAGCAGCAAGACAGATGTTATGTACAAAGGATCTTCAATAATAAGACCTAATTTCTTATCACAAACCATAAAAGCCAGGAGGCAGTGGGATGGCATATTTAAAGTCTTGAAAGAAAGAAAGAAACTTGCAACCAAAATTGTACACCCAACAAAGTTAGCTTTCAAGAATAAAGATGAAATTGATACATTTCTAGAGAAACAAAAGTTGATTGTTAGCAGTAAGCCAGCTCTACCAAAATTTTTTTAAAAAATTGGTAAAGATAGTTATACAAAGATCATTTGTACTTTGATACACTTGCAAAAGAAGAACAAATTCGGAAGACTCACATTTTCTGATTTCAAATTTTAATAAGTTATAATAATCAAAACAGTGTGATAAGGACAGAGATGTTGAAGAATAGAATAGAATACAATAGCCTAGAAATAAACTCTTACTTATGGCGAATTGGGTTAGCAAGAGTGCCAAGATCATTCAATGGTGTATTAGTGCTTATAAGACCTTGCAGGGCTGGGGCAAGACTGCACATGCTCTAAATTAGATTTAATGGAGGACACAGAAATTTACACAATTGGCCCACAATGGCCACCCACAGAGTCACATGTAGGAGAGTACAAAACATCTGTCCCCACTCTAGAGATCCAAAGGATCCAGCCAAAGGTCTGGAGTCCACTGAAATGTCCTCCACAATTGTGCATCAGGAAGCTGAAGGACCCAAGAGAAAAGACAGAGGGGCTTGGACCAGGAGGTCGAAAGGTTGGTGGCCTGCAGGCTGAAAATGCTAGTGCTGGAAAGGCCAGTGCTGGAAGCTGAAGAATCTGTGAAGAAAGCCAGCAGACAAAGCCCAAGGCTAAGGCGAAGACCAGAGGTCCTCCAGAGAGAACAGCTGAAGATCCTCAGAAAATTCAGCCACAAAGACGTTCTTCCAAAGAAAATCAGCTGAAATCCTTCCCTCCTGTTCTCCTTTTACAACAATCCTCCTTGAAGTGGGTCTTCCATGCCCAGAACCATCCTGACTCAATTCAGCTGGGCTTTCCTTGCTCAAATCTACAAAGAATTAACCACCACAGATGGGAAGGACAAGCTTTTCAACAAATGAAAATGGGAAAATTGGATATCCTTGTACAAAATAGTGATGTTTTATCTTATACCATATGCAAAAGTTAGTTCAAAGTAGATAAAATCTGAATTTAGGGCCAGGGATTTAGCTCAGTGGAGCCTTGCCTGCCTGGCAAGCACAAGGTCCTGAGTTCAATTCCCAGTGCACCCCCCCCCCACCCTACCCCCGCAAAATCTGAATTTAAGAGCCAAAACAAAGAAACCATTAAATGAAAATACAGGAGAAAAATCTTCATGACATTGAATTTGGCAATGATGTCTAGGATATAATACCAAAAGCATAAGCAACAAAAGAAAAAATAGATAAGTTGCCCTCCTCAAAATTAAAAACTTTGTGTGTCAAGGGATATTGTCAAGAGAGTAAAGATAACCTACAGAATTTGAGGAGATATTTGCAAATTGTATATCTTCTAATGGATTAGTGCCAGAATACACTATATAAGGAACTTGTAGAATTCAATGTAAAAAAAAATAATTTAATTAAAAAATGGACAAAGGATGATAATGGGGATTTCTGCAAAGAAGATACGTAAATAGGCAAGATGATCAACATTGTAAATCATTAAGGAAATCAAATTAAAACCACAATGAAATACAAATTCATGCCAATTTGGGTGGCTTTGATCAAAGACCATGGAAAATAACAAGTGTTGGAAAGTGTGAAGAAACTTGGAAATCTTCATTGCCGGTGGAAATTGAAAAAGCCACAATCACTGTGGAAAACAGATTGGCTCTGGCTCAAAAGGTTAATTTATCATATGATCCAACATGTCCATTCTTAGGTTCATATCCAAAAGAATTGAAAGGAAAGATTCAAGCAGATATTTATGCACTAATGTTAAAAGCATTGTGGTATTTATAATAGCCATCAGATAAGTGGATAAATGAAATACAGTATATATATACAATGAATTGTTATTGTCTTCAAAAGATATGAAATTCCAGTACGTGCCACTACCTTGAAGACATTCTGCTAAGTGAAATAAAAGTCACAGAAGGACAAATACTATTTGATTTCACTTATATGATTTACCCTAGAATGGTAAATTCATAGAGAAAGAAGAACAGAGGTTACCAAGGGGGATGGAGAATTACTGTTTAATGGGTTCGGAGTTTCTGTTTAGGATGATGAAAAAGTTCTGGAAATAGTGGTTATATTACATGTGATATAACAAACACCCGAGGCTAGGTAATTTGTAAAGAAAAGATAATTGAGGGCCAGGGATTTTGCTCAGTGTTTTCACCGCCTGCTGAGCAAGCGCAAGGCCCTGAGTTCGATCCCCAGTACCAAAAAAAAAAAAGAAGGAAAAGATAATTGCTCACTTTTATGAGTGTTCACCATATGCCAAGTATAGGACCCAAATCTCCTGAATCTCCTGAATCTTCCTGAATCTCCTTTAACCTCACAGGAGCCCTTTGGCATTTTATTCTTTATCTTCTCTATTTTCTGTACCAGGAAACCTAAACATAAAGACTCATAGAAAGTAGAGAACACTGCACAGCTAGATCCTGTCATGTCTAATAAAGCCACAGCTAGCTACAAGCATCTGTGTACAAGTGTCCATGGAGCTGGCATCTGCCCCACCTTTTGTCTCTGAGGAGAGGCTAGAATGATAGGCACAGTCTGATTATGAGATTGAAGAAGCCATAGTAGAGAACGGGCATCTAACTTAGCCAATGGGTGGAAGCTATATTATGACCACTGACAAAGGGAGGGGCCACAAAAAGAGGAATGATGACTTCATTCCTGGACAGTGTTACTGGGTTGAGGGGTTTGTAGGTCCAGTGAGAAATGTTGAATCTTTAGATTTAAGGAATCAGAGATAATACTGTACCTGTTCACAAGGTGACTGAGGAGAGAATAATAAAAGACTAGTCCATTATGAACCAACTGTTTCTACATAGTTTTCTTTGTGATACTATAGGAACATAATTGTAACCCCATGAGTCTTTGGCTTTACACAGTGATTAAATAGGAAAATAGACAAACTCCAGTGAAAATTTCACAGGGAATTATAGTACAACTGTGTAGAGACCACAGATAGCAAAGATGAGTAAAGCTGCTTGCTGAGATTGTACATGTAGGGTAAAGAAAATAAAATCGTAGGGATGAGTTGTGCTATTGACTGTTTCTAAGGGTTGATTTGGTAAGATGAGAAGGTAATGTACTGGTTGTATCTAGAGCAAGGTTTATTTACTTCAGAGAAGCTATATGTCACTGGTCTCAAAATAAGTAATTCTGATGCAACAAAACAAGTGGCTACTTGTCAGAGACATAAGGCAATTTAGATCCAGCTTTGAAGTCCAGTAAAGAAATTTACAGTTGAAACAATAAACTTGTGGTTAAATATTAAACATTATTGAATGAGTGGAATGCTTCATACCTAATGCAGCCTTTCAGTTGGTCCATTTGTATTCTTTATCTTAAAGGTAAAGATTGAAAAGGCAAACAAAAACATTTTTTGCTTTCTGTTCTGGGATGGGGTGTTAAGGAGCACAGCTCTGTGTACCTGCCACAGTGCAACTCTCCAGTGCCACCGTCTAGATTGGCATACCATTAAGTATACTGTGGTCTGCCAGGTTAAATAATATATATGAACAAAAATATAATACTTTATAACTTAATATAGATGTACTAAAGTATTGGAAACAGAGTCTCCCTCTGTCTTCTGAGTTCACATCATAGTAATATGGCATGTTATACCTACTCATATCCCACCTAGAATGAATAAGGATTTTCTTAATATTTCTAGTTTATTTTTCAACAGAAAGAAAATAATCTATGAGATAAAAGCAAAGGGATAGAGTGCAGCACAGTCAGTAAGCTCTGTAGTCATATTTCTTCCTTTCCTCCTACACTCTGAGCTTCTTGAGTGCAGAAAAGTATGATTTGTGGCTTCAGTGGAAATATTAGCTTTGCAAGACCAGTCTAGCTATATAGTCCTCATGTTTTCCCATCTAAAATTTAGATACCGGTTCATTTCTGAGGAACCTGAAGGATGGTGAGAATTTATGTGTTAATATTTGCAGCCATGAAAGTATGTGGGTTAGTGAATCTTCATATTATGTTTTTCTTTTAAGACCAAAGATGTTAATGTGTGAGTTGCATTTTCTAAACTGAAACCTCAGTATCCAGGTTTAATTTCAGTGTTGGCATTTTGCGATAAAATGGGTTACAGTTTAGGTAGTCCGTCTCTAAAGGGTTCATCATCACTGTTCTAGAAGATCTGTGAAGAGTTCAGGCTGCTATTTTGTATGTTTTCTCTTTGAGACAAGTCAATAATATAAACATGAATTTCTTATATCTATTCCTTTCCAAAGTTGGCTGCAAAGTTTTCCCCCTAGCAACAAAAAATGTAAATGCCTGTTTGATTTTATTCTGGCATCTAGACTCCTGAGGATTTAAAAAATAATTGATTTAATTTAAGAAATGAAAATGTATTCCAACAGAAAGTTAATTACCTTCTTTCTTTTATAGGATATAAAATATTCTGTAGAATTTGTCATTTCTATTTTACAGAGATTTCTATATACAGCAGAGTTTATACAATATAAGTGAGTTAATTTGCTGAAAGCAACTAAGTAAATCTGTGGTATAATTAACATTCAAAATCTGTGGCTTTCAGATCTGCTTAAGTGGTTCCGCTGCCTGCCTCACAAGGGCAAGGTTCCGAGTTTGATCCCCAGTACCAAAAAAAAAAAGATTTCCAGATCTGCTTGAGTTGTCTATTATCAGCCCAATTTTATTTATTTATTTATTTTTGGTACCAGGGATCGAACTTGGGACCTTGTGCTTGCAAGGCAGGCACTGGAACCACTAAGCTAAATCCCCAGCCCCAGTTGTGTCTATTATCATTTACTAGTAGTTCCAAGAACACTAAATTACAGAAAACCGGTTATGTAATATTACTTTAAGTTCCTTTGTACCTCTTGGAAAGCAACTCTGTGTTCTGAAAATGTTTCATAGATTATCTTCAGTTACTAGGAAAATAACAGTAGGCAAAGGAGTGTGTTAGGAAAGTATGGTTTTTATTTATATTACTTAAAAGCAGCAATATTGTTCTGCAGTCCTGCTCAGAAGACAAGTGTAGCTGCATTACTATCCCCTTTAGTCCCTTCTCTAGTTTCAGAGAGCTATTCAGAAGGTTGACCAGGGAGTGGGTTCAGCACAGGCACCCAAACTCTGCTTATGGTCCTTCCCACATGTGCCAGGTAGTGATGGAGAGTGTTTTTCTCTCACAGCTATTTTATGAACTTTTTTCCTACCTTTCATTTAAGAATAAAACCAAGTACTGAGGAATGAATGCATGTTTGTCAGAACACTTTTTCATAATTGAAATAATCTAGCTAGGTGTAGTGGCACACAACTACAGTGCCAGCACACTGGGAGGCTGAGGCAGGAGGATTGCAAGTTCAAGCCCAGCCTGGGCAGCTTAGCAACTTAGTGAGACCTGGTCTCAAAATTTAAAAAGGACTGGAGAAGTAGCTCAGTAATAAGACCCTGTATTCCATCCCAGTACCAAAAATATTTTTTAAAATAAGATAATTTAAAAATTTTATTTGTTTTGTGTTGTTTTTGTGGTGCAGAGTAACAAACCCAGACCTTTGTACATGCTATGCAAGTGCCTTACCACTGAGCTACATCCCTAGGCCCTATACAGTGATCTTTATTTATTTTTTTCCACTAAGTTTATTGGTACATTTTAGGTATAAAATACAGTTATATTCATCATTGGGATCTTATACCTTTATGTGACATAACTTGGTTCTTATTTTTTTCCCTATTCTCCTGCCCTCCCTTCACCCCCTCTACCCTTCCCTATTTACAAAGATTTTGTTTCCTTTTTTTTTCCTTTTCTCATATTTTTTCTTTTCCCTTCTTTCCTTTCCCCTAATGCTCCCACTTCCCCTACTCCTTTGGACCTTTTCTTCCTATTGCACAATATCAATTATACATCTAATTACAGTATGAAGATTTAGAGGACATTACCACAGATTTTACAGAATTTAAAAGGTTATAGAAAGCATGTTACAAAAATCTGTTTTGAAATACATTTGACAACTTCCATGAAGTACCTTGGAAGACAAATTAATGAAACTGACTCTGGAGAAAATATAAAATTTGAATAGCACCTATTAAAGAAAGTATATTCCTAGCTTGAAAACCTACCTATATGATGACAACAGGCTCATATGCATTTTAACTGATGAATTATATCAAACATTTAAAGCAGAAAAGAGAAGGAACACTTCTCCCCTCATTTTAGGAACTCAACATTGTGCTAATCCTAAAACTGGATAAAGATAATAGAAGAAAAAAGTATGAACACAGATAGAAATTTGTTTAACAAAACAAACTATTAGATGTCCGATCTGGCAGTATGTAGAAAGTAGTTTTATTATAGGGATGGCAGTGTTGGTTCAGCATTGGAAGATCCACCCCATAAGTCGTCATTTTCACAGAGGAAAGGAAAAAGCCATATGATCCTATCAGTAGCTGCAGAAAAACTATTGGCCTAAATTCTACAGCTGTTCATGGTAAAAGCTATCAGGAGACTAGAATTAGAACAGAATCTTCTCAACAGATAAAAGACATGTACTCCGTACTTCCAACAAATATGCCTTGTATGAATGGGAAAAATACAATGCTTTCTCCCTAAGGTGGGGAACAAGGGCAGACATGGCTACTCTTCTTCTGTCCATTAAACTTTGAAACATAGGCCCAAACCAAAATAGTCTGGCAGTAAAAAGAAGCAAATAGCATAGGACTGGTAAGGTAGAAGTAAAATCTTTATATGTAGATGAAATGATCATCTACAGAGAAAATACTAAGAAATCTCTAGGAGCCCCTAGAACTCATATTTGAATTTAGCAGGATTAGAAAACACAAGGTATATATAAAAATTCAGGTCTGTGGATACTTACTATAAATGAAGAATTGGATATTGAAATTTAAAAGTTATGTAGGAGTACAAAGGACCTACAAAAGAAAAAAGAAAAAAAAAACAGTGTTGGAAGACATTTAGTACCTAATTTTAAGACTTCCTCCAAAGCTACAGTAATCAAGGCAATGTTGGCATAAGGAAAGACATATAGATCAATGGAATAAAACAGAATCTAGAAATAGAGCCACACACATATATGGTCCACTGAGTTTTGAAAGATTATTTAAAATTAACATTTATAGAACATAAATTCAAGAGCAGAGGAAAAGACAGTGTTTTCAAAAAATGGTACTAAAACACCTGGTATCCATATGTAAAAAATTAATCTCAACTGTTTATTTCCATGCATAAAAATAACTTGAAAGGATCTATGAACCTAAATATGAAAGCCTAAAAGTATAAAACTTTAAGAAGAAAGTATAAGGGAAAATGTTTATGAATTTAGGGTAGGCAAGAATTTCCTAGGATATAAAAAACATGATATATAAAAGAAAAAATTGATAAATGAGATTCCATTAAAATTTAGAACTTTAGTATATGTGGTGCCGAAGCGAGCACTAAAATTTAGAACTTTAAAAGACATCATTAAAATGAAAAGTAGTCCTTAAACAGACCATATTTATAATACATATAACCTATGACCAGAATATATACAGAACTCTTACAGTTCGTTAATAGACAACCCAATTAAAAAGTAGACACATGAAGACGATAAATACCCAGTACAGCATAAGGAGAGGTGTACAACACTAGAATCAGAAAAATACTAATCAGTACAATAACAAGATGGTATTATATACTCATTAGGGAGATTAAGTTAAAAGTTTTAAAAGAACAAATGTCAGCTTAGGTGTGAACCAGTTAGAACTTTCTAACACTACTAATGTGAATGTAAAATGATGAAACCATTTTGGAAAACAATATAGAAATTTCTTGTATTACTGTTAAGAACCAACATTTCTGTTCTTAAGTTTTTACTTAAGAGAAATGAAAACACATGTTCACAATAGATTTGTACATACAAGTTGACTATCCCTTATCTGAAATTCTTGGGACCAGAAGTGTTTCAGATTGTGGGTTGAAATCTACTTGATCTGAAAAGAGGATAGCTACTCCTGCTTTTTTTCCGGTTCCTGTCACATGGAGTATTTTTTTCCACCCTTTGACTTTCAGTCTGTCAGTTTCTTTTTTAATTAAATGTGTTTCTTGTATGCAGCATATTGTTGGATTTTGCTTCTTGACCCATTCTGCCAGTCTGTTTATTTTAATTGGTGAATTGAGACCATTAACATTGATGGTTATAACTCATACGTATTGACTTATCATTGTCATGACCTTTTCTTTTTGTTGGATTCTCCCCCTTTGCATTTAATTTCTTGTCCTGCACGATGGATTCATTCTGCTATGCTTCCTGGGGTTGTGATCCTTGTTGTCTTTTCCTAGGATATTGACTAAAATTTTTTGGAGTGCTGGTTTGATATTTATGAAGTTCCTAAGGTGGTCTTTGTCATGAAAGTATCTTATTTCTCCATCAATTTTGAAAGATAGTTTTGCAGGGTACATCAATCTGGGTTGGAGGCTATTTTCCTTTAGGGCTTGAAATATGTCCCTCCATGCTCTTCTTGCCTTGCAGGTTTGAGTTGAGAAGTCTGCTGTGGTTCTGATGGGCTTTCCTTTATATGTGATTTGTTTCTTTTCTCTAACTGCTTGTAGAACTTCGTTCTTCTTTCGGGCTTTTGGATTCTTAACAATTATATGCCTATGTGTAGATTTTCTTTGATCAAGACTTTTTGGAGTCCTATATGCCTCACTTATCTGTATGTCAAGTTCTTTTCCCCTGCTTGGGAAGTTTTCTGCCAGTACTTCTGCGAACAGTTTTTTTATGTCATTTGCACTCTCTCCTGTTTCTTCATTGGCTGCAATCAGTCTTATGTTATTCTTCTTTGCATTGTCTATCAGTTGCTTATTGATTTCTCATGGTCCCTTACTATTTTAAAGAGAGTTTTGTTTTCCTGATCACTAATTGCAATCTTATCTTCTATATCTGAAACTCTTCCCTCATATTGGTTCATTCTGCTGCATAAACTTTCAGTGGAGATTTAATCTCCTGGAAAGCTGTTGTCATCTGATCTATGGATTCCATTTGTTTTCTATGTTGGGATTCCATCACGTTTCTCAGTTCCTCTATTTTTTTTTTAATCTGTGTCCTCTCTAGATTTATTAATCATGTCTTTCACTGTGGGCACAGTCTCTGCTATTATCTGAGAAATTATTTCTGATTTCGTGTTTTCCAGGTCCTCTTTCATTGCCAGTTCAGGGAGTCCAGGTGATTGAGTATCACATTGTTTCATCTCGTCCTTGCCCTTTTGGGTTGCCTTTGGTGATCAGGAAGTCTGGTGTTTTTTTTTTTTTTTTTGGTTGTTGTTGTTAAATTCTTTTATTGGTACATTTTAGGTATACAACCAAATTACATTTCTCATTGGGAACTTGTGCCTTTACATGATGCATCTTGGTTCTTATTTTTTCCCCATTCCTAGCCCTCCCTTCACCCTCTCCACCCTTTCCTATTTAAAAAGACTTTATTTCCATTTTTTCCATTTCTCAGCATTTTTCCTTTCCCTTCTTTCCTTTTCCCTGCCCCTCCCACTACCCCTACCCTTTTGGACCTTTTCTTCCTATTTTGCATTATCAATTATGCATTGTAATCATTGGCACATTTTAGGTATAGAATATAATGACATTCATCATTGGAAATTTGCACCTTTACATAGTCTCTCTTGGTTCTTATTTTTCACCCTTGCTCAGCCCTCCCTTCAACCACTCCATTCCTCCCTATTTACAAAGATTTTGTTGCTATTTTTCCATTTTCTCATATTAATTCCATTCCATTCTTTCCTTTCCCTTACCCCTTCCACTTCTTGCCACTTTGCCCCTTTTCTTCCTATTTCACATTACCTATTATACATTTTAGTCCTTATTTACACTTTGTGTTGAGAATTCTGCTGTGATTCTGATGGGCTTCCCTTTGTATGTGATTTGTTTCTTTTCTCTAACTGCTTGTAGAACTTTGTTCTTCTGTTAAGTTTCTGGAATCTTAACAATTATATGCCTCTGTGTAGATTTTTTTTTGATCAAGGCCATTTGGAGTCCTATATTTCTCACTTATCTGTATGTCAAGCTCTTTTCCCCTGCTTGGGAAGTTTTCTGCCATTACTTCTGTGAAGAGTTTTTTAATGTCATCTGCACTCTGTCCTCTTTCTTCATTGATTCCAATCAGTCTTATGTTATTCTTCTTTGCATCATCTAGCAGCTGCCGGATTGATTTCTCATGTTCCCTTATAATTTTGAAGCAATTTTTCTTTTCCTGGTCATTAATTGCAATCTTATCTTCTATATCTGAAATTCTGTCCTCACATTGACTCATTCTGCTCTGTAGACTTTCAGTGGAGTTTTTCATGTCCTGGAAATCTATTTGCATCTGTTTTATGGATTGCATTTGTTTCCTATGTTGGGATTCCATCATGTTCCTCAGCTCCTCTAGATTTATTAATCATGTCTTGCACTAGGAGCACAATTTCTCCTGTTATCTGAGAAATTATTTCTGATTTCATTTTTTCCAGATCCTCTTTTGCTGCCAGTTCAGTGGGTCCAGGTGGTTGAGTATCAGAGTGTTCCATCTCATTTCCCTTTGGGGTTGCTGTAGGTGATCTGGAAGTCTGGTTTTGAGACTTCCTTATGTGTTTTCTCATTTCTCCTGGGGTGGCAGGGGTGTGCTCTTTGCGCCCCCGCAGCTCACCTCCTCTGACCTGGGAGAGGTGGGCCAGGGGCCAGGAGCGGGGGTAGGAATGGTGGCCCGGAAGCCCCTTCCTCTGGGCAGGGAGCGGTGGGACAGAAGGGGGCACAAAAGCCCTTTCCTCTGGGCCGGGAGTGGCAGGAGGGATGGTGGCTGGGAAGCCCCTTCCTCTGGACCAGGAGCAGTGGGACTGTGGCTCAGAAGCCCCTACCTCTGATCCGGGAGCGGCAGGACGAATGACAGCTCGGAAGTCCCTTCCTCTTGGCCGCGAGCGGCTGAATGGATGGGGGCCCCAAAGCCCTTTCTTCTGGGCCAGGATCGCCAGGAGGGATGGTAGCCTGAAAGCCCTGGAATTCTGGTTTTGATACTTGTTTAATGCGTCTTCTCATTTCAACAGTTGCAGCCTGCTGTTCCTTTGATGTGGCAACTTTTTGCTCACCCAGTGGTCTTTAATTCTCAGCAAGCCGCTGAGCAGCCTTTCCTCTGCTGCTCACCAATACACTAATTCCTGGGTTCAGAAAGGTGGTCCCTGAGCTCATTTTTTGTCTGGATGGGCTTCTGGATGGGGCCTGTGCACACTTGTGATGGTATCTAGGTATGCCTCTTGCTGAGTCCCCTATGTAGCTGTTTTCTGGGAGGGCCTTTGGCTGGGGGCTGTCCACTCGAGTTCCTGCTGTGTGAGCAAACTTCTGACTAGTGTCTCATGCACTTACTGATGATATTGGGTTGAACCTCTGGTTGTTACTTATGGGCTTGTGCAGCTTTTTTCCAGGTGCGCCCTAGGCTTGGGCTGGTGTGCCCCAGCCTCTGGGGTAGGGGTGGAGCCCTGGCTGGTATCTGCTTGCAGCCACACTGCTCTGGTCCACACTGCTGCTCCCCCAACTAAGGTGGTCTGGTATGCCTTTTTTTGCATAGATTTTCTTCAGTTTTCCTGTGGGCTTTAATTTTTATCAAGGAGCCCAGAGAGACCCTCTTTCTGTTGTTTGCTTCTGCTCTATCTTGTTGAGCTCAGAACAATGTCCTTTATGACTCCTGGAACTCTGCGGGATGGAACCAGGTAATGGCTCAGTGCAGCCATGGGGGTGGTGTTGTTGGGGTGGTCCTTTATCACAGAACATCAGTAGCTATCTCCCAAGGTTGTCAAGGAGACTGAAAATGTGACATGAAGTACCGTATATATGGTCAGTAATTAATAGCAGCTCAGTAATTGATAGCCATAGTTGAACTACATTTCCTAAGTTCGAAGATACAATTAATGCTATTCTGAGTTGTGTAGTCCCTAGTATTCCTTTCAGTATCTCCTTCCCTTGAACTCTCTGGCCTCTCACTGAGCTCACTAATCCAGCATCTCCTCACCTGTACCAACACCTCCAACCCAATTCTGATTCTTCATGGACTGTACATAGTAGATGCACAATAAATTTTAGCTGTTATTCATAGCAATTAGTAATGTTTTCTATAGAGAATTAATGTGCCTAATTCAGGAATACTTTTAAATACATCTAGATGAAAAAAAAGTCAGAGCTTTAAGGTATTACTCAATAAATACAAGTTTGCAGCTGTCTTGTGGTAAATATTGAATGGCAATGAGTTTCAATTTCTATTGCTGATATACTTTCATTCTTTGTTGCATTCGATGAATATTTTTAGAGTTGCTAAGTGAAAAAAGTGCCATCATGTTAGGACCTTGATGGAGCTGACAGTTTTGTGAGCAGACAGCATGTTGAGTGGGATATGCGTGGTGTATACATGTAGTAGAGGACTCCTGAGACAGCCACCTGCAGGACAGAGAGCTGAGCTGTGCTTAGCTGGGACAGAAGCACTGGATCCACAAGCCAAGATTGAGGACAGCAAGAGGGAACAATTGGGGGAAAATAAATCACTTGAGTACAATGACGGACTGATTGTGGAGGGCAATAGGTAGCTGGGAATGAAGCTAGAGTGCTTACAGCAACAAGGTTGTGAAGAATTTGTACTGTGTATAAGGAATGGATGCAGAGTCTGGAAAATGGAGAGGGCAAAAGAAGACATACATCAGGTCTGCAATTTAGAAAACTTTCTTGAGATAATGTGAAGAATGAATTAGAGGCAGGCCGGGCATCAAGTCTGTCAAACAAGTACAGCGAGGTGAAAGGCAGTGGGAGAAGCCGTGGGTTCTGCATGTGTATAGCAGGATGTGGGTTGGAGTTTCAGTTTTTAGCTGGAAAGTTTGGGGCTAGTATAATGGATAGAGAGATGGTGGCACCATCACAAAAATGGAGACTACACAAGGGCCAGACTTAGGATGTAATTCATGTCTTGATTAAGTGCAGATTGACTAGTCTGCTTTAAAAGTCAGCTGGGCTGAGGTTGCTAAAAGCAAGGAGCCAAAATTTAGAAGCATGTGTCCAAATAGTGTTCATTACTCTCTGCATAGAAAGGTACCAGGAGAATCCCTACAGCAGAACCAATCACCCCAGGAAGGACAATTGGGGTTCATTCTGAGCCTATAGTCACTGTGATTAAAGTTCTTAAGATTCTACCCCCAAAAGTAACATTTTTGAGCGTTTGCAAGAACCCATCCTTCTATTTAAAAAGAAATCTCAGGGCCAGGAATTTAGCTCAGTGGCACCACGCCTACCTCAAAAGCACAAGGCCCTGAGTTTGATCAGTGGTACCACAAAAACAAAAACAAAGAAATCTCAGTACAGTATTCATAAAGTGTAATTACAGTGTGATAAACTAGCTATATAATGTATAACTGCTTTCTCTAAGGTTATCAACTCTAAACCAGTTGAGTTTAGGAAAATGTTCATTGTAGGTAACAACTTTGGTTTTTAAAAAATTGATCCGAAGCCATGTTTAATTAGCAGGGGCAGTTGCTCATCAAGATCTTTCCTAGCTTTTGGTAATATAGAATTTACTTTTGAATAATTTTTCTATTTGTCCTTTGTTTTGGTTAAAGAGCTGTTATGGCTTGTTATAGAGGTCCCCCCAAAGGCTCATGTGGCCATAGGTGGGGTTTTTCAGAGGTAGCTGGATCTAGGATATGTGATGATGGGATTAAATGTGTGATGCTGGGATTAGGGGTGTCCTAACCTCGGTATGAGTGCTACTCACCCTAAGGGCAGGTACCCTGGATGGAATATAAAGGATGGAAAGAGGGCTGGTGTTGTAGCTTGCTGCTGCTGCTGCTTGTCTTCTGCCTCCTGCCTGCTCTTCGGTGCCCCTCTGCCATGCCACCTTGCTTTGCAACTAGCTGATTATGGACTGAAACATCTGCATACTGTGAGCTACAGTAAGCCTTTCCTTCTTTAACTCTGGGTGTTGGGTGTGATATAAAGCCAGTCTGGTAACATTTTAAAAGAAAAAGACATAGGGCACAATTCTGTTTTATGTTGCTGAAAAGTATCTGTTCTGTAATCAGGAGTATCTTATCTGTTAAAATATAGTTTCCTCCTGGCTGCTGTTGCTGAGATTTCTCCCCACATGAAAAATTTCCATGGTGAACAGTGGCAGGAAAATGGCTGCAAGACAGCCTACTCTTCCCACACCAGGGACATGAGGATTCCAGGCCAGTTTGTCAGAAAGGTGCACATTAGAAATGAGAGTTTTAATAAGGTGATAGAAGTGTAATTTAGGAGGGAGGGTGTAAGGCTTACTAGTTTATAAAATAGAATAGCTCAAGTACTGAGCAGCATTTAGTAAAGCTTAACAGTTCAACTCTATAGTGCTATAAGGACTGTGATAGTTTCTTTTGTGCTTATCATTGAATTCCTTTTACTTTTTCAAATGAGCTTGATTAGATCTTCTGACTTTACTCTAAAAAAAGAACTATGATATTTCAGTTTCCAAAGTATACTGTGTTACTGTACTTTGAACTTTAAAATAAATCACAGTAAAAAGACATTGTGACCACCAGCCCAAAAAAGGTGAAATCATCTCATATGAAAAAAAGTAAGGATAATATAATGTTTTGGAGAATTTTGTCTGCTATTTTACCAGTATTTGCCTGTATTGAATCTACTAAATAAATCAAAATATATTCACCCTCTATCCACAAAAGTGTGCCTGTTGCCTGATAATGTGCTGGGTAATAAAGATTCAGAGGTTAATATCAAGAAAAGATAGATTTAGTGTCTGAATCTAAAATAAATTTAGTGTTCAAAGTGGAAGATTAGGAAGAAAACAATATAAGCAGTTACTTTATTTAAGATGTTATCATAGTTTCATAGAGTTGTTTAAAAGTTGTACGTTAAAAGCTGGGTGTGCTGGTGCATGCCTGTAATTTCAGCATTTGGGAGGCTGAGGCACAAGGATGGCCAGGTGTTCAAGGCCAGCCTGGATTCCATAATGAATTCAAGGCCAGCCTGAATTGCATAGTGAGACCCTGTCTTTTAAAAAAAAAAAAAGAAAAAAGTTGTATCTTAGACATGTTTGTCCCTTAGTATTTGATTAGATGACTACAGGTCTCAGTAATCTAATAACCCATACCATTTTATTAAAATGTAAGGCCTGTACTTGAAACTTTCCAGCCCTTACAAATGAGGAAATTCCAATCATTCTGCAGTAACAGATAGTGTTAGTGGGTAGCTGATAGATAACATCAAATGTCAGAATGGTAAACAGCTTCACCCACATAAACTGAAAACATACCATCTGGGATCCAATATCCTTGTGCTCACAGTGATCTGTAGCAGCAGACTGAGCATGCTCCCTGTGGCCAGGTGTGTGTTTCAGAGTTTAGGGCATATCTGAGTGTTAGGCCAATTAGGGTTGCAGGAGGGTCTGTGCATCTCATTCCTGAGGCTCTTTGATGTGATTTTTCTTTGTTCCTTTATGGTGATTAATCTCTTCATTGGGAACAGATTGATTTGGCAGCCAAAAACTGTGCCAAGAATGGCCCATATTCCTCTTCAGCAGTAAATCCCTAAACTAAGTACCTGTCTTTAGCCCACAGTATGACTCTCCTCTCATTTCCTTTTCTATTAGCCAGACACAAAGATGGAATGAACTCTTATCAACCCTAATTTATTCATCACAAATTATAAAACAGAATAAGCAGATTTCTCACCAAGGTTCTTACCTCTACAGAGGGGTTAGATTTGAAAATCTGTCAAATCTCTTATTCCCCCAAAACAGATAAGCCATGGTACATTTTTGCCCTAATGAATTCACTTCCTGGCCCTTGAGTAAAGTTTCAAAATCAGTCATTGGTATGTGTTATGGTTAGATCTACAATGTCTCCCACAAGTCTCGTGTGTTCAGAAGTGGGGCTTTCAGAAGGTAACTGAATTATGAGGGTGCTGTGCTTATGAGATTAATCCATTGTTAAGTTCATAGATGAGTTTGTTGTTAGGAGGTGGCACCAAATTGGGGGATGTGGTTCACTGAAGTTGTGGTCTAGATGTATCCTTTTCCCCAGTCCCTCTTCTTTCTCTCTCCCCATTTCTGCCATGGAGCAGCTCACCATGGACTGAACCCTCTGAAACCAGGAACCAAAATAAACCTCCTCCTTTAAGTTGTGGTTATCAGGTATTTTTTTCCAGCAACAGAAAGGCTGACCAATATAACATGGAAGAACAAATTATAAGGGACAAAGAGTGCTTCACTCTGGACCCTTTTTTTTCTCAAGCCATTTTGTGCCCTGATTCTGTTGCCACACCTCTGATGTCAATTTAGGAAGCCTTTACCCATGTTGCTCCTTTGCTTTGAAAGCTTGTATCATTCCTTGTAGCATACAACATTAGAGCCTGTTTCTTAGTGTACTCATTAAGATTACCGTAATACAACTTAAGTGCATTTTCTGTTGTTCTGTTACTCAAATTGTGGTCCATTTAATGAACTAAGTAAATATTCCTGGTATGTCCACCCTCACTCTGCCTGGAATGTCTTGACTTTTCATTTAAGACTTCTCAAATTCCACTTCCTCGTGAAGTCCCTTCTGATTCTTTCCAGCTGGATGGGCCCTCTCCAGTGTTTCCAGCCTTGTAATTTAGAGTTTTTATTGTTGTTGTTGTTTTTTAACTAGTACTTCTCCTACAACATTTGTCATATTCTGCTTAATGGAAGAGCCATGCTTACCTTGCTCGTGTTTTCCTGCTTTGTGGATCTCTATTCTTTAAGAGCAAGAGTTATGTGCACGGCACAGTGACATACAGAAAATAGATCTTATATGATAAAATTTGCCATAGTTTGAAATGATGTTGTAGACAGTCTTATTTTTTCCACATAGGCTTACCTTTAAACCTGCAACCAATTAGAAAAAACAGATTAATGCCACAAATACCACTTGTTAACTTAAGCAGATTTTAAAAATGTTTCCTGGAAAACATTTGAGAAATAAAAGAAATTTTATGAGATCCCAAAAATAGGATGGTCTAAGGCTTGTGTTTTGTGCATACTGGCACATGCCTCTAGTCCCAGCACTCAGGAGGCTGAAGCAGGAGGATCACTGTGAGTTTGAAGCCAGCGTGGGCTACATAGTAAGTTCAAGGGCAGCCTGAACTACATATCAAGACCCTGTCTCCAAAAAAGAAAAGAAAATATTAAATGTCAACCAATTCTTACTTTTGAGGGCCTATTTATTTTTCAGTAGCACTATGAAAGAAAAGTTGAAAACTCTTGGTAACTACTCTCTTCTGACCTTGGAAGCAGAGGCCTGGAGCTGGTAAGGGGCTAACATGCTCTGCAGCCCCAGATGAGAGCCACAGGGGAGCCATTCATAGTGCTCAGAGGGTGAGGAAATATGACAGTTTTTTTCTTCATAGTATCACAGAACTTGAAAATGGTGCAGCCAAGACCCATGCCAGATGAGCAGGAACCCTCCACTGACGAAAGCAGGCAGGTCCTCTCAGGATAGGTGATAGCCCTCCTCTAGTGCGAACAAGCAGCCCTGCTCGATGTACAGTTGTCATTGACATATATATATGTACATCCCCCCCCCCCCCCGCCAAGTGAGCAAGTAAGCCCACATCAGATGACTTCTTCCCTACCCCACCGACACAAGGGCAAGATCACCCGTCAACTCCAAGCTAGCTCTTCCAGCAGAGGCAAGGACTAACAAACTGACCTGATCCTGGTCAAGGAAAATGCTTGGAAAGAGAAGGGAGCAACTAGACCCTGTGGCTATACATTAAGTCCAACAACCCAGTTGAATCCCTGTCCTGTGGGCTTCACCCCGCAGAGACCAGAGGACTGATTATATTTCCTATGTACCAACAGGAACAAGAACATGCCTTGGCTTGGATGGTAACCATAGTTTGGGGTGAATGGACACAGGGTCTCTGTAGCATGGAGGCCACCTCCAAAACCCATAGACCCTAAAGCTAGGTGGAGACAGTTGTGACTGGCCAAATCCCAAGACTGCAGATCTTGGAACAAAACCACTCATTCAAAAACACAGGAATGTTTTTCTTTGATTCAATCTTTTTTTAAAAATTTTACCATTTTTTATTATTTTTTATCTTTTTCTTCATTGAGTTTTTTGGGGGTTGAGAGTTTTTTCTTCTTTTAGTTTCTTTTTTCATTTTTTTCAACTTTTCCCTCTTCTTTCTAATCTTTTATTTCCTGTATCTTTCTGTTTATCTTTTGTTCTTTTCTGTGACTATTCTCTAACCTTATTAATTTTCTTTTATTTCTGTCTTTCTTATAGGCCTAATGGAATGAATGCACCAGGTAGGGTCGGCAGTTAAGTAGAAGGGAAAGATAGGAAACCAGCAACAGGAAAAATAAGACAATGACAGGAATAAGTCAGTATTTATCAATAATAACTCTCAGTGTGAGTGGTCTCAATTCCCCAATGAAAACACAGACTGGCAGAATGGATTAAAAAAAAAAAATCCAAGAGTATGTTGTATACAAGAGAAACGTTTAACTCCCTCAAAACCTCACAGATTAAAAATCAAAGGATGGAAAACAATATTCTGTGCAGCAGAAATTTGAAAAAAAGTAGATATAGCTATTCAGATAATGTAGACTTCAAGGCAAAACTTACAAAAAGAGGTAAAGAAGATCACTACACATTGGTCAAGGGAACAATCCAGTAGGAAGAGATAACAGTTATTAGCATATATGTACTGAGCAGTGATGTAGACAACTTCATAAAACAAGTACTACTGTACATAAAAGACAAGATAAATATAAATATAGTGGGGGACTTCAATACCCCACTATCACAAATAGATCAACTAGACAAAAAAATCAACAAGGAAGTATCAGAGTTGAATAAAACCTTCAAACAAATGGACTTAATAGATATCTAGAGTGTTTTACCCAGCTGTAGATTACACATTCTTTTCAGCAGCACATGGAACTTTCTCCAGTATAGGCCACATGCTAGCCAATAAAGCAAGTTTAAGGAAATGCAAAAGAATTGAAATTATATCATGCATATTATCAGATCATAGTGCAATGACAAAAGAAATCAATGACAAAAGAAGACACAGAAATTATGCAAATGAATGGGAACTAAAACACTTAAATACACAGTAGGTTACAAAAGAAGTCAAGGTGGACAGGTTCTGGAACAAAATAATAATGCTAGTACAACATAGCAGAACTTATGGGACACAGTGAAAGCAGTCTTAGGAGGGAAGTTTATAGCTATAAACGCCCATATCACAAAAACAGAGCAACTCCAAATAAATAATCTAACAATGCACCTCATTGTCCTAGAAAAACAAGAACAATCCAAATCCAAAGCTAGTCCAAGGAAAGAAAATTATAAAGATCAGAGCAAAAATCAAAATGGAGAGAAAAAAAATACAGAGAATAAAATTAGGGCCAGGGATTTAGCTCAGTGGTTCCACTGCCTGCCTCGCAAATGAGTTCAGTTCCTGGTACCAAAAAAAAAAAGTCACATTGAAGAGTTGGTTCTTTGAAAGTTAAATAAAATAGACAAACCCTTAGCCAATTGAACTTCAAAAAGGAGAGAAAAGACTCAAATCAATGCAATTACAAATGAAAAAGGTGAAATCACAACAGACTGCAAAAATTATTAACAACTGCTTTGCAAACTGATACACCAATAAATTGGAGAATTCAGAAGAAAATGGTTGGATTCCTAGATACATATGAACTACCAAAAGTAAACCAGAAAAATTTAAAACCCTGACTAATCCAGTAGCAGGTAGTGAAAATGAATTAGTAATAAATAACTTACCAACTAAGAAAAGCTCCAGTCCAGATAGGTTCACTGCTGAATCTTAAAAACTTCAGGAAAGTTCTAACACCAATACTCTTTGAGCTTTTTAATGAAATTGAAAGAGGAGTCCTCCCAAAGTCATTCCTGATTCCAAAACTAGACAAGGATCCAACCAAAAAGGAGAAATAGAGCAGTCTCTCTAAAGAATATAGATGTAAAAATCCTCAACATGATATTGACAAAAAGAATGCAGTGAATCATCAAAAACATGATACATCATGACCAAGTAGGCTTCATCTCAGCGATTCAAGGATGCGTCAACTTATAAATTTAATACTTAAACAGAAACAAGGACAAAAATCACATGATCATTTCAACAGATACAGAAAAAGCTTTTGATAAAATCCAACACCCATTCATGATTTTTAAAAACCCTCAAGAAAATAGGCGTAGAAGGACTTTATCTCAATCTTGTAAAAACCATTTGTGACCAACCTATTACCAACATCATATTAAATGAGAACAACTGAAAGCTTTCCCTCTAAAATCAGGAACAAGACAAGGATGTCCACTATTGGCACTCCTGTTCAACATACTACTCAAACCATTAGCAAGAGAAATTAGGCAAGAAAAAAGAAATAAATATGTATAGGAAAGGAAGGAGTAAAATTATAATTTTCAGATGACATTATCCTCTACAGAGAAGACCCCAACAACTTTACCAAATAACTCCTAGAATTAATAACCATATTCAGTAATGTAGCAGGATACAAAATCAACACACGAAAATCAATAGCATTCCTGTACACTAATAATGAACCCAATGAGAAAGAAATTAGGAATAAAGTACTATTCACAGTAGCATCAAGAAAAATTAAATACTTAGGAATTAACCTAATAAGGAAGTGAAAGTCCTCTACAATGAAAAACGTAGTATGATGAAAAAGGAAATTGAAGAGGTCATCAGACAATGGGAAGATATCCCTGGTTCTTGGATAGGCAGAACCAATCTAGTCAAAATGGCCATACTTCCAAAACTGACATACATATTTAATGCAATCCCAGTCACAATTCCAACAGCATCCTTCACAGAACTGGAGAAAAAAAAATCTTAAAATTTATATAGATCCCGAATAGACCCAGAATAGCAAGTAAGATCCTGGGTAACAAGAGCAAAGCAAGAGGCATCACAATCCTGGATTTGAAGTTATATTACAAAGCTGCTGTGACAAAAGCAGCACAGTACTGGCATAGAAACAGACATGGATCAGTGGGACAGAATAGAGATCGCAGAAACAATGCCAAGCACATTCAACTATTTGATTTTTTAAAAGGGGGGCAAAAACATACATTGGAGGAAAGATAGCCTCTTTAATAAATGGTGTTGGAAAAATTGGCTATACACATGCAAAAGATTGAATCTAGATCCGTATCTTTTACCATGTACAAAATTAAAATCAAAATGGATCGAAGAACTAAATGTTAAAACAAAAACACTTAACCTGTTGAAAGAGGAAATTAGATAAAACTCTTGTCATAGGCAAGGACTTTTGGAACAGAACCACTGTTGCACAGTGCCAAGAATCAACAAATGGGATCATAGCAAATTAAAAAGTTTAAGCACTGCGAAAGAAACAACCAATGGAGTGGGAAAAAAAAAAAGAACAATTTGCAGAACAGGAATAAATTTTGTCAGCTGTTCCTCAGAGAACTAATATCTAGATTATATAAAGAACTAAAAAATTAAACTTTCCAAAATAAAAGACCCAATCAAAAAGTAGGCAAGTGAAATTAATAGACACTTCACAGAAGAAGTACAAATGGCCAATAAATACATGAAGAAATGTTCAGTATCAATTGCATTGCAGAAATGCAGATTAAAACAACACTGAGATTCCATCTTACACTAAAAACAATGGCTATCATAAAAAAAATCAAATAATAACATGCTGACAGGGCTGCAGGAAACTTCTGTATTGTTGGTGAGAACGTAACCTAGTATAACCACTATGGAAAACAGTATGGAGATTCTTCATAACAACTAAAACTAGAAATTCCATTCAACCCAGCTGTTCCCCTTCTAGGTATCTTCCCGAAAGAGTTAAAGACATCATATTACAGTGGTACATGTGTACCCATGTTTATAGCAGCACAATTCACAATACCTAAATCTTGGAAACAGCCTATATATCCATCAACAAATGAATGGCTAAAGAAAATGTGGTCTTTACACAAAATGAGTACTACTGTGCTATAAAGGGAGTTAAACTTGAAGCATTTTTAGGAATATGGATGCAGTTTGATACCATAATGCTAAGTGAAATAAATCAGACACACAAGCTTACATATCACATGGCTTCTCCTGTATGAGAAATCCAACGTATAAATAATAATTAAAAAACCAAGATAATGAGAAGTAGAGAGGCAGATTTTTCTCAATTGAGGTGACAATCAAGATGTGGAGGAAGAGGGCCGGGGATTTAGCTCAGTGGTTCTGCCGCCAGCCTCGCAAGAGCAAGAAGCCGAGTTCGATCCCCGGTACCAAAAAAAAAAAAAAAAAAGATGTGGAGGGAGGGTGCTGGGAGGCAAGAGAAAGAGAATGGAAAAAGGAAATAAGATGTGCTATGTACATGTACTATCTCCACACAAGGAATGCAGTACAGAGAGAGAAAGGAAGGAAGGAAGGAAGGAAGGGAAGGAAAGAAGGAAGGAAGGAAGGAAATGGTCCAGCTAGTGACAACTCCTTAAGAATACTTTTTCTTTTAAGCCTTAATAAAGTTTTAAGATTCATCCTTTTTATATTGTTGTGATAACATTTTTTTCTCTTAGGAGCTAGTTATTTACTATGTAGAATTAAAAGCAAAATATTTTCAAGATAACACAAAGTTTAGTTACTTATTAAATAGAGCTTTTTAATATATTCCCTTTAAAAAGCCAAAAGGTGGCTGGGGATGTAGCTCAGTGGTGCCGCGCCTGCCTTGCAAGTGCAAGGTCCTGAATTCGATCTCTAGTACCAGAAGAAAAAAAAAAAAGCCAAAAAGAGAGTAAATTTTAGAAACATTCTGTAAAACTTCATTTTGGAATCAAATTAACTAGAAAATTGCTACCTGTGTGATTTAGATATATGTCTTGTAGTCAACTTTTACCTAATTCTTACCTATCAGCATCTTTAGCTCAGTGAATGATTTTTTCCCTGTCCTGTTAAAATCAGCTGCCCTATCCCTCTCTGGCTGAAGAGTTCACTCCTTCTCTGCACTAATTGAAGCCCAGCTGGGACCTACTTTTCCTGCACTCGAACCAGGGCCTTACAGTTTTGCTGTGCCGTATCTTTGTAGTATCAGGTGAACTGAGGGAATGGGATTCTGGCCTCTGGCTTAAGGGGTGTCTTAGGACAGTTGTTTTGGTATTATGGTTAGTTTTATAAAATATTTGCTATTTTCATTAGTTCTTTTATCCTTTTTTAAAAAAGCAACTCAAGTGGCTTCTGATTTTGGACATGACAACTTTGCTATATCTTTGCAATTCCTTCCTTTTTTTGTGTGTGTGAAAACTCTTTAAAAGGTTTCTATCATAAAGATAAAAGGATAAGTTACTAAATATTTCTCTGCTCTTTTCCTTTCTTTTTTTTTGGTACTGGGGATCAAACTTTGGACCTTACACTTTTGAGGCAGGCAGCAGCACAGGAGGTTGACGCAGGCTGATCATGATTTTGGGACCAGCATGGGCTACATAGCAAGACTGTCTACAAAAAATAATTTTTAAAATCAATACTTCATTTTTTTGTGGCCAAATAATATCCCATTGTATGGATGTATTATACTTTCTATTAATCTTTTGATGAATATTTGGGGTTGTTTCCACTTTTTGTTATTATGAATAATACTCCTTGAATGTGCATGTACAAGTGTTAGTATAGACATAACTTTCTCTTGAGTATATATCTAGAAGTGGAAAGCAAGATCAAAGGACAACTCGGTTTAACATTGTGTTTGCCACATTCTTTCCAAAGTGACTGCATCATCGTATATTTTACCAGTGATATATAACAATTTTTCCACAATTTCATCAATTAATATCATGTGTCTTTTTTTATTATTGGCATCCTATTTTGTATAAAGTGTTATTTCATTGCACTTTTTTCCCCCTGGAGACAGGATCTCACTAAATTGCTCAAGCTAGGCTCAAACTTGCAATCCTCTGCCTCAACTTCCCAGAGTGCTGGGATTACAGGTGTGTGCCACCATGCCTGGCTTCATTGTACTTTTGAATTGAATGTTTGTGATGACTGATGATTTGGGGTATCGTTACATGTGCTTTTTGGCTTTGTTTATCTTCTTTAGAAAAATATCTACAGCTTTTGCCTATTTCTTAGTTGAGTCATTATTTTCTTTAACTGAGTTTTAAGCATTCTCTGTCTATTCTGGGTACAGTTCCTTATCAGATATATGATCTAAAACATTTTATCCCATTCTGTGGGTTATCTTTTTACTTTATTGATAGTGTCCTTTGAAGTGCAAGTGTTTTTCACTTTGATGACATCAGTCTTTTCTCTTTTATTGCATGTATTTTTAGTATATCAAAGAAGCCATTGCCCAATTGGTGTTACAGAGATTTTCTCCATTGTTTTCTTCTAAAAGTTTTATAGTTTTTTTTTAAGCTCTTGTATTTAAGTTTGTAATACATTTTGAGTGAAGTTTTGTGTGTGGTGTAAAAAAGATAACCCGTGGATATCCAGTTGTCCACCAATTTTTAAAAGATCATTCTTTCACCATTGAATTTTCTTGGTACTCTTTTTGAAAATCAATTGACTGTAAGTGCAAGTATGAGTTCTTTTCCATTGACTTACAGTACATGTACATGTTAATCCTAATGCCACTATTGATCTAGGCCCGTACCACTCTGTCTTGATTACTGTATGCTTTTATTTTTGTAGTAAGTTTTAAAATCAGAAATTGTGAGTATTCCAACCTTGTTCTTCTTTTATCAGTATTGTTTTTGGCTAAGTCTTTTAATTCCATATAAATTTTAGGATGAGCTTTTCTTTTCTGCAAAAAGGCTCAGTGGATTTTTGGTAGGGGTTGGGTTGACTCTTCAGATCATTTTAGAGAACCGAGCAATCTTAAGAATATTGTCTTCTAATATATGAACATGGACTGTCTTCTCATTTATCAATATTTTTTAACTTTTCTCATTAGCGTTTTATAGTTTTCAGAGTTTGTTTTACACTTTGTTAAATTTACTATTTTATTTTTTGATACTAATAGATATAAAACTTTTGCTTTTAATTTTATTTTCACATTTCCCATTGGCAAATATATAGTAAATATATATTACTATTAATTTATATATATATTACTATATATTTACTATTATGGTTTTCCTAATATATATAAATATATATTTACTATTAATTTTTGTTTATTGATCTTATATCCTACAAACTTGCTAAACTCACTTATTGCTTCTGACAGATTTTTAGGCTATTCTTTACAATATACAAGATTGTATCATCTGCCAATAGAGTTTGAACTTCTTATTTTTCAATCTGGATGCCTTTTTTCCCTTATGCCTTTTTTCTCTATTCCTGTTTTTCCCTGACTAGAACCTCCAGTATAATGTTGAAAAAAAGTGTCAAGAATTGGTCATCTTTGTCTTTTTCTGGATCTTGAGAGCAAAGTATTCAAGGAAAGCATTCACTATTAAGTATTATGTTGTTTGTAGGACTTTTATAGCTGTTATCAAAATTCTTTTGTATTCCTGATTTCTAGAGTATTTATTATGGAATCATGTTAGATTTTATCAAAAGTTATTTTCTGTTTTTATTTAGATGATTATGTTATTTTTTCTCCTTTGTTGTAATGAGATGATTAGATTAACTGATTTTCAAATGGTAAACCAACCTAGCATCCCTGGGATAAATCCCATTTAGTCATAGTGTATAATCCTTTCTATATGTGGCAGAATTTGATTTGCTCACATTTTACTGAGAGAGTTTAAAATCTCTATTCATAAGAGATATTGGTCTATAGTTTTCTTATGATGTCTTTGGTTTTGGTATGTAAGTAATACTGGCCTCATAAAATAAGTTGGTTGGTACTGTATTTACTACTCTTTTTTTTTTTTGGAAGAGCTTATATACTACTGTTGTTAATACATCTTTAAACATTTGGTAGAGTTCATCAGTGAAGCCAGCTGGGCCTGGGATTTTTGTTTGTGGGAAGTTTTTTAATTACTGAGTGTTATGATTTGGATCTGAAATATCCCTCAAAAATTCATCTGTGAAAGGCTTGGTGTCCACTGTAACACTGTTTAGACATGGGACCCTTGGAAAGTGACTGAATCATGAGGGATTTGACCTCATCAATAAGTTAATCAATGATGAGCACATAATTTAGTGGGCTATTTGGAGTGATGGAAACAGGAGGTTGGGCCTAGGTAGAGGAAGTGTGTCCTTTGGTTCATGACCTTGAAGACAGTATCTTGTCTCTGTCCCTGCTCCCTCTCCTCCTTCTAAGCCACCGTGAGGTCAGCAGCTTTGCTCCATCACACACTCTGCATGATGATACTCAACCTTACTATGGGCCCAGAAACAGTATGGCCAAGTAATCATGGATTGGTACATCTGAATCCAAAGCCAAAATAAACCTTTTCTCCTGTAAGTAATTATATTCAAGTATTTTGTCACAGTGATACTAAGAGGATTAACTTAACTGCTTTATTTTTTTAAGTAGTTTTGTTTGATTTTTCTTTTTGTGTTCAGTTTGGGAAGTTTGTGTCTTTTTAGGAATTTGTTCTTTTTGTTTCAGTTTTCTAATTTTTTGACTTATAGTTATTGGCATTATTGCCTTTTAAAAATGTGTTGTATGGGCTGGGGATTTAGCTCAGTGGTTTCTCCGCCTGCTGCGCAAGTGCAAGGACCCGAGTTCGATCCCCGGTACAAAAAAAAAAAATTGTGTTGTATAACTCCTCTGATTTCTGTGATAGTACTCCCCTCTTTTATTCTTTACAATTTGAGTCTTCTCTTGTTTTTTCTTGGTCCATCAATTTTGTTAACTTAGTTTGATTTTCTTGTTTTTCTAATTTAATTTTTCCTATTCTTTGTCATTTTCTTCTCTGTGGTTTGGGTTTATTTTGCTCTTATTTTTCTGATTTCTTAAGATAAAAGAAGAGGGTGATTTGAGATCTTTCTTGTTTTTTTTTTAGGTATTGGGGATCAAACTCGGGTCCTTGCGCTTGCTCAGCAGGCGGCAAAACCACTGAGCTAAATCCCTGGCCCCTTTCTTGCTTTTTAATACAGGCATTCATAACTATAAATATTCCTCTGGACACTGCTTCCCCTGTATGAATTTACTATGTTGTTTTTCTTTGCATTCCTCTGAAAATATTTTCTAATTTCCCTGTGACTTTTTTTGACTTATTGATTATTTAGAAATGTGTTAATTTCCACATATATGTGAATTTTTCCAAATTTTTTTTCTGTTTCCAAATTTTATTTCACAAGTGTCAAAGAAGGTACTTTGTATGATTTTAATATTTTTGCTTTTGTAGTGCTGAGGATCAGATTTTAGTCTTTTTAAATTTACTGATAATATGGTCTGTTTTGGAGAATATCTATGTGCACTTATAAAGAATATGTGTTCTATTATCCAAGATTTTTATAATTCTTTATTCAGCATAACTAACTTCTAAATTTGCTTGACATTTTGGTAAGGCTAGTTCTGCAAGGCTAGTTCATTAGTTCTGCAAGTGTAAAGAGTTTAGTTTAAATTGCCATTGTATATGAGAAGGTTTTATGGGCCTTGGAGTATCTTTCCTATCACACCCTGTTTGGTCACCGGGCAGCTGAGCATTCAGGCTTTACTCTAAAAGAAAGGTCAATAAGGAAACAACATAAAGTCTTCGTTTGATAGTCTGTTCATTGTATCAATTTAACAGAAAGAATTGTAGTAATTCCTTGCTGAAACAAGGCATACATCTGTACAACAGAATAATTTGCAGAAAGTTAAATATTGCATGATTTCTCTTACAAGAGAAAACCCAAATAGAAATAATTTAAAGAGCAAAATAGGGAAGAGATGGTAAGAAACAGGGAAGTAGACTTTTTGGAGATAGGAAGGGGAATCTGGTGAAAGAGGAGAAGGGACGGTAGGGAAGAAAGGGAAGTAAAAATGACACATAATATAGTTATAATATTAATATAACAATTGTATATTATATATAGCATTATATATATTATGAATATATATTAATATTCATTCCATTTCCAAAAGTGAATGTAGTTATTATGTATGGCAAAAACATACTAATGAAAAAGAGCTGAATAACCAAGATGGGTATTGATTTCTTCTTTTTTTGGTACCGGAATTGATCTCAGGACTTTGTGCTTGCAGGGCAGGCATGGCTGCCACTGAGCTAAATCCCCAGCCCTGATTTCTTTTTTAAATTGACTGTAATGTCCATGAGTAAACATTATCAAAATGTCAAGAATTAACTCTGAATTTCATTGCTGAAACAGAAAGAAAGATGTCACATATTTTTTCCTCAAGATGAGAAAGAATGGCATACTTTCTCTCTCTTTCTGTTGTTCGCTTTCTCATACAGGGATATGCCAAAGCGAAGCACATTATTGGCCAATTGATCTAGTAGTCTTTTGCATTATTCTCATAATGAACAACAAATATAGACATTGGGTTGCATTCTATCTTGAATAATTAGGATTACCAGGTTCTTTAAAAAAGCAACCAGGGGGCCGGAGATTTAGCTCAGTGGCACTGTGCCTGCCTCACAAGAGCAAGGTCCTGAGTTCGATCTCCAGTACAACAACAACAAAAAAAGCAACCGGGATTAAATATTGTTCTAATACATTATAATATTCAGATCACAATTTCTAAAGACATCGATCCCCGGTACCGAACAAACAAACAAAACAAAAACAAACAAACAAATTTCTAAAGACAACCTAGAGCATTATTGGAAAATTGTTTGTTTAAAAAGCAACTTAGGGGGGCAGGGATTTAGCTCAGTGGCGCCATGCCTGCCTTGCAACTGCAAGGTCCTGAGTTCAATCCTGGGTACCAGAAAAAATAAAAATAAAAAGCAACTTAGGGCTGTACATAATACTTTTAGTATTCATAATCCTTCCAGGACAATCTGGAAGTTTTCCCATGTGTTGACTGTAAAAATAAAAATAAATTCCTTGAATATTACTGTAGGCACAGCTAGATAGTCTGTGGTATTTTCTTGGCTTTTTCTTTGCTGCCTAAGAGAAAGATAATGTCCATCAGGTCAAGACTTGTAGATTTGCCACACCAACTTATGCCTAACTTGTTTGTATTTATGTTTAACTAGCCCATGGTGTGTGACCTACTCCATTACTTTTTCCACAAGAGAGAAGTATAATAGTACCTTTTATATCTGTCCTTGAATAATTGTTGGGCCCTTGTCTAGCTGGTTTATTCTGGCCCTAAATCCAGGGTTTCTTTATTCAGCCTTTTTTTTTTTTTTAAAAAAAAAAAGAGTCTCACTATGTATTCCAGGCTGGTATTGAACTCCCTGTATAGCCCAGACATCTCAAATTCACAGCAATCCTCCTGCCACAGCCTCCCAAGTTCTGGGATTGCAGGTGTGTGCCACTTTGCCCATTTTAGCTTTTTGATAGAGTACTAAATAATTGCTTTTTCCTTATGTACTTATTTTGCTTATTAAAGGAAATACCTGTAATGACTCTACTAGGCTTTTAGTTATTTAGAATAGAAAACCTCCATTTTCTTTCAACAACTTTCAATATCAAAAATTCTGTTTTACAAAAGAAACCTACAAAAGGCATTTATATGAATCAGTGAGTACTTTACTGCAGTCTTCCCAGGAGGTACTTCATAAATGCCTGTTAAATGTTGGAAAATTGCTTTAGTTAAAAAAAAGGACATAAGATATGAAAAAAATGCAATACATTATTTTCTTGATGCATGATTCATGAATCAGCTCCATTAATATGTAACTAAGTAAGGCTGAAAGCTTATACAAAGTCCGTGATTCAGATTTCTTGAATATAGGTTGATATCTTCCAAATGACAGGATATGTTTGTACTAGAATTGGCTCTGAAAGTCTCTTTTACTTTTTAGTGTTCCTTTTAAGAGATGGCTCCACCTAACTCCTTCTCCACCTCCCTGCACCCCAGTACTGGAGATTGAACCCAGAGACACTGAGCTGCACTCCCAACCCTTCTTTATTAAATTTTATTTTGAGATAAGGTCTCTAAGTTGCCCAGGCTGGCCTTGAACTTGCAGTTCTCCTGCCTCAGCCTGCCAGGTATCTGGGATTACAGGCATGAGCTGCCATGCCTGGCTTCTCTTTTTCCTATTGAGCAAACTCAAAGACCTGGGGTGGCTCTGCAACCATTTTGTCTTCCTAACTGAACATCCTTAGAAAATAAACAAGCTGCTATTGGCATTTTTTCCTGAACTGCAAAAAAAAATATGTTATCCTACAGATGTATTTAGATGATCTTTATTGCCTTGGTTTCCATCTATGACTAATTTGAGAGAATTTGATAAGAGAAATACACTAGTTAACCATATTGTTCTGTAGCTGTCAAGCCAATTGTATATAGGTACTTAAGAGGCTGAGAGAAGGGCCGGGGATTTTGCTCAGTGGTTTCGTTGCCTGTTGCACAAGCACAAGGACCCGAGTTTGATCCCCGGTACCCCCCCAAAAAGAGGCTGAGAGAATGCAGGTGCTCAAGGAAAAATTAAAACCCTTACAAGTGAAAGGACTTAAAATATTCATACTATTAGTAGAAAATTGAGTGTCTTGGCCTTCAGAAATAAAGAAAATTAAATGACACGATAGTATTTCAAGCGCACTGATTTGCCAAGCTGGGAGTATTAGTGGTTACTCTATCTGAACCTTTAACTTTTGTTCATTCACTGCTTGGCCATATGTGTACCCAGCCTATATCTTGTAAATGAATCAATGTATATAATATTTTATTATTTTTTTAGTATTACCCTCCTAATTTACATGTCTGCTGACTCACTGTTTTCTCAATCTTAACCTATAAAATGGAAACATATGCCTTCTATGTATTTTAATACTTTATTTCTCAAAATTGTTTCAGTATGTATTATCACCTTTGAATCTTATGGTATTGCTGGGTATCCACAGAGTTCAGTTGCAGACTATAGAACCCAGTGTGGGTTTGTATAAAAAGGAAGAATATGTTTATATGTTGCTCACCTGGAAGTGAAGCAAGGAGGAGGGAAGCTAAGAGAGTTCTAGCACAAATAGTGCCATTGCAGCTGCACGCCACCAACACATTTGCCTCTTCCATATCAACATAAACCTTTCCTATATTTTCACCAGCATCACAGTTCTCCCTTGTTAAATGAGCCTCACTCCTTGAAGGTGAACCCTAAATCTCCTCAGTCCCACTTAGTGCTCCAGTCTGCTCCAACTGTGCAAGCTCTAAAAGTAATGATTTTTCCTGTAGTTTATGAACTGGTCAGTCTTAGAATTCTGGAGCCTTTGGAGTGAATTGCATGGCTCATATCACCAACCTAGTCTATCTAGGGGACAGGGAGAAAGAAAATGAATTAACATGTATGAATACGTACTTGACACCTTGAGAAAGGAAAAAATATGCATAGCTATTAGAGTTCTCATTTCTACAAATGGTTGCTACGCATTTCATGATCCACTTGCTCTAAGGTAGTGAAACTCCACTTACAGTGTTGCTGGCAGAAACATGGCAGAGAAGTCTAAACCAAACCTGAGTAAGTGTCATACTATCCTAATAGAAAGAGTTCAATGTAATTAGCCCTCTACTGTGTGCCAGGCTGGTCTCTCAGAATTGATTGTTGCACATGGCATATTGGATGCTCTGTAGTATTAGTAAACAGCATAACCATGTTGAGCACCTGTCAATGTTACTCCCTTTACCACATGGTCACTTTGGTTTTGAGCATGAATAATTGAACAAGCCCTAGACTACTGTTAAAAGTGCCAGACAAGTATTTATAGATTGATTTATCATGTCTACCTGGTCTTTGAGTCTTTCTTCAGTAGAGTGAAGTTGGGAAATAGATATTCTCCCTCTGTCTTTGTTCAAAATAGGCATCCACATACCTCTTCCCAACCATTTTGTTGCCAGTTCTTTGGTCTTTTTCCTCCTATATTTGTGCTCATCCATCTGAATTTTGGTTCTTTGTAAATCAGTATGGCTTTTAATGCAAACCATCTTTGCTCTTGGAGTCAGATAGACCCGGATATATGCCTTTATTGCTCCCAGCCATGTAGCTGAGAAGTTGCAACTATCCTAGAATCACTGTGATTTATACCTCATGCCATTCCACTGGGCAAACTGGACCTAAGATGTTTCACCTAAAGCTCTACTCATCTGTCAGAGCCTCCTCTAGGAGATTTGTAAAGCTATGTTAATAGTCTTTCTCCATATCATGCCAGTCCATCTGTGCCCTAGGCTTGCCCTTTTTCTCATAAGACAACTGGTTATACACATTTTCATATGAGACTATAAGTGTGGGTTGTAAAGAATGGCAGCGTGGCAAGAGTGGGTATATTAAGACTCTAACCTTTCGGATTACATCCGATTGTGATACATATACAACTTTAATTTGAAAACAGTGTTCCTGGGCATGTTCATCTTGGTAGTGAGATGAATCTGACAATACCCAGTTCATGATGGGTCCTATGGCCATCTACTATGACTTCACAGTTATCTCAGTTGGCAAGGTGTTCAGTTTCTACTAGGAACCATTATCAAAACAAAATCTATTTATTAATGAGAGAAGAAGTTTGCTATATAGAGTGTGGTTTGGCCCTGAAACCTTAGGACCTTATTCTCTACTGTTTTGACTCTAAGTATCCTATTCTGCCATAGATATTCCCATGGGTCATGAGGGCCAAGGACAGAGTTGTTTCCATTGTATCCTGGCCTATAGGAAGAGCTTTTTCTGAGCCTACTTAATGTTAGCAGCTTTACAGATTTTTAGGTAAATATGTGGTAAGTAAATGAAGATAGAGGTGTTGCCTCTGAAAGCCAATGGGCATTTTTCCCTTTTTTCTCTCTTCATTTTGTTTGTGCTTTGTTTTGTTTATGGTGGTGGAGCAGAGTACAGTAGGAAACATCTCAACATGCTCCAATTCATTGTCCAACAGACATTTTACTTAGGGAGCAGGCTCCTGAATTTTTGCAGTATTTATGTTCTGCCCTCTGGCACATACATGTCTTACTCAGATACTGTTACTTCCTGCAAATCTTATCAGCATGGTGCCATCTTGTCCTGTGGGACAGCATGATGATTAAGGTTCCCATGGCCAAGTGATGGCACAAAACTGGAGTGATATACATATTACTCAGGCTAAAAGTATCATACTTTTGCTGGGTGTGGTGGCACATGCCTGTACTTCCAGCACTTAGGAGGCTGAGGCAGGAGAATCATCAAGAGTTAAAGGCCAATCTAAACTATTTAGTGAGTTCAAGGCCAGCCTAAATTACATAGTGAGACCCTGTCTCAAAAGACAAAACAAAACCCAGAAAATTATCATGCTTTTTCTGCCTGTTGAGATGGGAAAATACACAGATTTATTTATTGTCCAAGCATTAGCTCTGCAGCAGATGAGAAGATATATTGATATGTTCTGATGGAAATTACATCTGGCTTAGCAACTGCAGCTGGAGTTACTGGCTGATTAAGTTTGTGGCAAACCACTGACATTCTCAAAGACCTTTATGTCTTCTGATAGGACTAGTGCATGCTGAAAGAGATTTTTACAAGTATCACCATCCTACACCTTTCAAGTTTCTGATGGTGGCATTAGTCTTTGTGATTCCCTCAAAAGTAGCAGTATTGCTTTCAGTTCACTGTTTTGGCAGAGTTTAGGAGCTTCTCTTTAATTCTAACCATAATAATCCTCATCACAGTAGACCCTTGTTGCTCAAGGTTTTGTCTTACAGTTTTAGATACCTTCAATCAACTGCAGTCCAAAAATACTAAATGAAATATTCTGGAAATAAACAGTGCCAAAATTTTAAGTTCCACACTATTCTGAATACCATAATGAAGTCTTGTGCCATTCTGCCAAGGATGAGAATTGTCGTTTTGTCCAGAATATGCACATTGAATATGCTACTTGCCTGTTAGTCACATGACCTTCTTGGTTAATCAGATCAACTGTTATTCAAGTAACTGTTATTCAAGTAACCCTTACTTTACTTGATAATGGCCCTTAAGCACCAAAGTAGTGACTGGTGATACTGGCAATTCAAATATGCAAAAAAAGCCATGATGAATGTTCTTAATAATAATAATAATAATGAAAAAAAACTTATCTGCTGAGGTTGCCAAGATCTATAGTATAATAAGATAATAAAGAGAATATTCACATAACTTTATTATAGTATATTATTATAATTATTCTATTATTGTTAGTTTCTTACTGTTCCTAATTAATAAACTTTACCACAGGTATGTATTTATAGACAAAATATAATATATAGAGAGCATTCCCTAGTATATGTGATTTCAGCTGTGACTATATACAGTATTCCAACCATAAACTCAGATTCTGAGGTAATTGTAGTAAGATTTCATTTGTGTCTGACACCTCTGAAGGCTTCCTCTGACTAACAGGATATATAGCTATTGAGTCCTCAAGGATCAGCATCAGCTCAGTGATAAGATCCAATAAATCCTGAGAGAGCTAATAATTTCCATTTCTCTTTATTTAAGGAAGAGTAGAAGGACAATTTAAGTTACATGATTATGTTACTGAAGGTTTCCTCCTTAAAGGGCCCAAGCTCTCCTTCTGTTAGAGGCTGTAGGCCACTGACTGACTTGGCTGGACCAAGAAAGGCTGTTGACATTGTTGTGCTTGATCACATCATGCCTCTGTCACTTAACCTACAGACTAGACCAGAGTTTCCCAGGCGCCCCAGCTATTGCTAGTTTTACAAACCCCTCATTAACTCTATACCACTAAATACTCCTATAGCTGAAACCATTACTTTAGCCCTCCTGTTTATAGTGTGCACTCTTCCCCTCTTGCCTCTGGATTTTTAGCTCTTCTGTCTCAGCTGGTTCTGACCCTCTTGGAAGTCAAGAAGCCCTGGAAGAGCATCTGCAATTCTGGCCTTCCTATTCCTGGTCTACTGGAGGTGCAGGCAGAAGGTGGCTGAGCAGGAGACAGGATAAATCTCCCTCTTTGTTTTATCAGGACATTTCTGGCATCTAGATCTGATTTTTATTCTGGAGTCCTGTTATACTGTGCAAAAGGTAGAAACTTTAAGTTATTTTAGGGCCTACGAGAGTTCCATTTACAGACTCACTTTTTGGCAACTGCTTTAAATTCCCAACTTTATACTTCAAATATCTTTCATTGGAACAAATTACAACACTTAACTGAGAAAAGCAGGTCATATAACATGTTAGACTGCTTTCTTAATTACTTTCTTTTTTTTTTGATAATCTTGTGATATAGATAGAACTAGACTTTTGTAGTCTCATTTTTTTTTTTGGTACGGGGGATCCAACTTGGGTCCTTGCGCTTGCACAGCAGGCGTCGAAACCACTGAGCTAAATCCGCGGCCCCTGCAGTCTCATTATTAATCAGAAATATAAATCTTGGCAAAATGCTGTATGCCAACTATATGTACAGTTTTCCATCTCTGTGCAGTATCTCTCACGAGAGGAAATGCATTCACTGCTTTCTTAGCATTTCTAAAGTATCCTTGAATGGAATATTTGTCTTTTCCCTGAGGATTTGAAGACTGGGCTTTGAGGTGGTTTACTGGAGAAAGGCCTGCTGATTGAAGCCCAAACTCTTTTGTTGTTCCTCTCATCCTTGTCTAGACACCAATGCCTATCGTGACTGGTCTACTGGGTCATTACTAAATCATTTTTTCCCCTTCTTCCCCTCAAAAAAGAAAAAAAAGTTCTTGTTTTGTTTTGAAGGTTAACAGTAAATTCAGCTTAGGAAGCCAGCTCTATTTTATTTTCCTCCCCACTCCCTGTCTCTCTAAAGATAATGTTCATCTGTAAAGCACAACATGAAGGAGTTCTTAGTGTGATTTAGTGCAGGCCTCAGCTGCTATCTCGTCCTGGGGTTTTGCTGGAGGCTGGAGCTTCCCAACAGCCCCAACTGTGGAGCGGTGGAATGTAGTGCTGACGTCACGGCCGCTCCTGGGAATATTTTGAATTCCTCTTCCTGGCAGTGGTCAGGTGGCTTCCAGCAAGAATGAGGGACAACAGCTTCCAAAGAAGAAAAAAAGAGAGGAGGAAAAGAACAGTTTATAATCAAAGTATTGTGGGGGAGGCACTTTTATTCTGAGCCAAAATGAAATTAGAACCAGATGTCTTGCATTCTGATGCTGCACGAATTCTAAATACATTTATTAATGACTGTAATAGCTGAGCTGTTGACTTTTCACTGAACTAAAATCTTAAAAAATTTTAAGAAAAAAATCTTACGGATG